>NC_056730.1:454936858-455194358 GCF_019279795.1 Protopterus annectens | reverse complement strand
TATGTTTTGGAAAAACTAACCTTGCCTCCTTTTGAACCTGCTGCCTTTTCTGACATCAAGTTTTTATGTTGGAAGACAGCTATCTTGTTAGCCCTAACCTCTGCCAGGAGAGTTTCAGAGTTACAAGCTCTTATGGCTGTGGAACCTTATATTATTTTTCATCAAGACAGGGTATCTTTGAGGACTAATCCTACCTTCATGCCTAAGGTGGTTTCCAAAGTGGCTTTAAATCAGACTATCCACTTGCCAACCTTTTTCTCCACTCCTCAAAATAAAGCGGAAAGGATCTTACATTCCTTGGATGTACACAGACAACTACGTTTTTACATGGACAGAACCAAGGACATCAGAAAATCAGAACAATTGTTTGTTTCTTATGCTTCAAGTTCCCAAGGTAAAGCCATTTCACAACAGACCATTTCTAAATGGATTGCTCATGGAATCAGATTTTGTTATTCACACCATGGAAAGCAAATCCCAGGGAGTATACGGACTCATTCCACCAGAGCTGCTGCCACTTCTGCGGCCTTCCTCAGGGGAGTTCCTACCAAAGACATTTTGGAAACTGCAACTTGGAGTTCAGTGCATACTTTTTCTAAGCACTACAATCTACCTCTCTACTCTAAGTCTAGGGCAGGCTTTGCCTCTGCCGTCTTGCAGGGCCTTTTAGCTGCCCCTTCTTCTTTATGACCACCTCCCTTTCTTTCAGCTTTGCGATTCTACCCTACAGTCATGACTGCAACAGTGAAACACGATGAACATAGTACAGTTGTGTACACCTACCATAAATGTAGCTGTTCGAGTGTCTTCACTGTTGCAGTCTGGGTTTCCCTTCCTCCTGTCCCCTCTTATTTTTACTTTTGTGTAGTTCCTTTTTTCACCATTCTTCTGAGGTGTATTTGCAAAGGTTATGGGACCTTTTTCATTTTGGGACTCCTGACATCTGGGGCAAGAAAAACTGGAGAAGATGGTGTCGGCTGTCGGCTTTGTACTCCTGGCGCTCTGACGTCAGGGAGCATGGTTGAACAGCCGATGCCGGACCCAGACTTTGGGATTCTGGCCGACCGAGGACTGCCTGCCAGCAGGGGAGAACCCTACAGTCATGACTGCAACAGTGAAGACACTCGAACATCTACATTTATGGTAGGTGTACACAACTGTACTGTCTGTCTGGCTAGGATAGAAAGGGCGAGATCTTTTTTGACCCAGAAGAGAAGTGAGTTTATTTTGTCTTTGACTTTCTTTGTGGAAATGGAAGTTTAGTGACTAACCAAGCTGTAGTCCTAGGTATTTGAAGGTGGAGGTTGTCTCTTTGGAATGGTTGTATAGGTCAAAGATAGGTAAAAATAGTCAGGTGCTTGGTGAATTTGCTGTGGAGTTCCAAAAAGCATAGTTTTGGTCTTGGTGTTTGATGCTTGTGGTATACTTAGTGTGTCCCTTGCTTGTCTCTGGAAGGTTCCTTTTGCAAGTGTGGTTAGACATGTACATTTGTATCTGTCAGTAGGGAAAGTCCTCACATTTCCCCTGATCCTGTTTATTTGTGAGGCATGTCAACCAGTACCTGTGTGATATCTCTGCCCATATGATTATGGTGTGTCAGCAGCTGGTCGGTTAGGTGGTAGTATGCAGTATTTTGTTAATACCATTTTCATTTGTGCTGCTTCCACATTGCATTACTGAGAGAGAGGTAGCAGGATTTGTACAGTTTGCAAATGCTGCTCTTGCTCTGAGCAGCTTTGTTTTTTACATCTCCAAGTTTCTGTGTGCTGTTATAGTGAAACATAAACTACTGTGCACTTGATGCTGCTTTCAAAGGCACACATTTGCAATTCCTTATTTACCTAGTAGACTGTACACCTTCATTTGCATGTCATAATGCTGTCGTTAGCATAACAATTTCCTGTGGTGTTTTCCTTTCTGATCCATACTGCTGTGTGGTACTAAGAACTGTGTCCACCTACTGTGCAGCAAAGCACTGCATACTGTGAAACTTGACTATGAATCTCAGTCCCAATATACTACGTGACATATTTTGTACCATGCACGTGTGCATGTTCACCCCCACACATTTATGTAGCTAGCATGTTATATAATTAGGTGTTTCATTATGGCTTGTGGCTTTTGTGCAGTCATCTGAAAACACAGAATTTTCCAAAAATAAATACCAAATTCTGATTGATGGAGAAGATATACTCAGTCAAAAACACATCAAAGAAGGATTTTTTCGTACATCTTCTGATACAATAATATATCTGTTACATGTCCTTGCTGCAGCCACTTCCTCTTCGTGCGTATATTTACCAAATACTGTAAACTGGATATAATTTACTAGATTCAGGACTTTTTTGGCAGTCGTTCTCTAGGATAGTGTCCCATGAGTAAGACTTTTTACTAATATTTTTATGTAGTTTTCTTTTTGCTTAAGGTGGCATTACCACCTATGTGTTAGTGATCTGTGGATCTGAAGACTATCCTTGCTGTGTGAAATGCTGCAAGAGTATTTCATAGTAAGATAGTACTGATTTGTCATGGACTTGGTTTAACAGTATAGGTCTTCACGATATTGCTATAACCACACCATTGTCAGCAATGTCTTGAGTATTACTTGTATGCATGATTCACTTGTACTCATGATTTACACATTCTAACACTGAAGTTGGGGTGGAGGCCATGAAACGTATTCTTCTGCCTAAACTTCTTTCTACATTGTTGTCTCTTAGAAAAGAATGGGAGAGATGATGAAGGGACTGCTGTTATAAAATCTCTGATCTGATGTTTTCTTTTTTTGTCTGTTCCTCAATCTTTGGGTTTTGGATCTGACTTCAGCCACTTCTCAGACTTTGGATCTGTAGCTCAACCTCTTCCCCTTACCCATAATCCACTCCCCAAGCATCAAGATACCCCAGATCTAATTTGCCATTGCAGTGATCAAGCATGGTTGAAGTAGCTCAAGCATTGTTTTTATGAGATAAGTACCTGCTTTTTGTTGAAGTGATTTTCTTTTTTGAGGTCTTTGACCTCCTTTCTGTAATCTCCTGTTCTCCCCAGTTTATTATCATAAAAAAAGAAAGTACAAAATATTTTGAGAATTTTGTATCCACTTTGTAGAATTGCCCTTTTATTTCTCTCAGGTCTCATGCTTTTCTTCCCTTTTTCCTCACTAGTAGTTTCCTTCTAGTAGTCTTCTTTACCTTTGTTGGTAGTTCCTTTCCCTTGTTGGAAGTTTTGTAATTAGCATTGCTGGTATTCATACTAAACTGTATCTTTTCCCTAAGTGTTTCTATGTGTTTTTCCTTCCTTGCTGTTTTACTACTACAAATTGACTTGCAAAATGTCTGACAAACATATAGGTTTCAAAAATGTTCCCCTTATGGACATAGAATACCCAACTCAGATGCCCACTCCAAATGTGTTTACTGTTTTGGGGTTGCACATTTGAAAGTAGAGTATAACATTTTTCCAGCTTCAACCACAGAACCTTGGTTGAGCATAGGAACAAATTACTGTTTAATTGTCTGTTGCCTTCCTCTTCTGTTTCTGGAGCTTCCCCATCCACTCAGAAGGCAGCACTGAAACATTAGGGTGAAAAGAGAGGGAAAGCCAAGGATAAGCCAGGGGAGTCAAGGAAATGCTTCAGTAACTGTTCTCCTCAATCAGTTCCAGCTTTGATTCCTGTGGCCAGAATTTCTAGGACATTGGATCTCTCCACTTTTTCAGGTCTGAAGACTTTGTCTTCTAAGTCACCATTCCTTCTATACCCTAGATTCTCTCTGAAGCCATTCACATTCAGGCTACACTCTCTCTTTCTGCAAGAGACTTCACACAGTGTGTATAGTCCTTCATCTTCTGACTTGTCCTTCAGGTCTGCTAGAAATTAATCTGAAACAGATGTGTACAAGATGATGAGAAAATTTCTCAGGACCCACGTTCATTTGGGAGTATTCCTGTCTCCATCCTCCTTTGGACCCATGAGCTTCAGACAAGCCCAAACACCTTTACTCATTCCTACTCTGATCCGTCCCTAGAATTCAGAGGTACTGGATTAGCGAATCCCAGAATTGTCTGCCTGAGATCTGAAGGCTTGACTTTTGTCTTCATGGACACCTTCTCTGACCCATCTGGCACTCACTTCGTTGAAGCTGGAGGGGTCTTGCAGCCGTAAATTCAGCACCAAATCCAGGGGTAGAGATTTGACTCTAAGGTTTTCAGAGCTATCCCTTCCTCTCAAGGTCTCAGCATTAGATAGCTGGGCTCCAGCTTCTGCATCAGGGCAGGGTCTTGGGGAGAAGTTGGACTTCTCCAGGTAGGTGGCTTTAGCTCCTACTGGAGTGGTCCTGGGCTCACCATTGAATTCTGCCTTTGAGGCAGTGGAGAGTGCTCTCCATATGACTGGCAATAGGACATCTTTGCCCTTCTTGGGTCCCCCCTCCACAGCTGTGTGCTCTGGGTCTGCTCATTTTATCCCGTCGGGACAACAGGCCCATTCTGTCCTTGAGACAGTCTTTTTGCAGGACTCCATTCACACTTCCGGGTCCTTCACAGATCGTCCCCATAAGGAAGTTCCCTGGAAGCGTAAGTGCAAAATGAGGCACCTTGATTCCCCACAGGAGTCTTTGACAGAAGACACTGACTTCAATGAAGGGAAGGGGTCCCCCATGTCACCCCTTGAGAATGTTTCATTCGGAGAAATTCTTGAACTTCTGAGGCAGAAAGGTAGCTGGTCTTTTGAAATCCTTTCCCAGGAGGAGTATTTGTTTCTTGAGGCTTTAGAAATGGCTCAGCTATATCCTGGGTGGTACCCCCAGTGGATCTTTCATCGATGTTCCATTGATGGAACTACCTTATTCAGACCCAAAGTTAAAGAGATGCTGTCTAGGAGTTAGCAGGCTGGGAAACCCTGTCTGCTGTAGGGATACATTTTGTTACCTTTCAGGGGACCTTCTCAAGAAACCAGAAAGGGGATAGGAAGATGTGGTTCTGGAAATTGCAAGGGTTCTCTCAGAACTTCTGTGGGGATAGATCTCCCTGTGGCAGAGGGGGAATCTCTAACAGTAGATTTTGCCCACACAGCAGGGGAGACCCACAAAACTAAAGCTTCAGAGGGAGTCAGGGTGAGCATTTATCTCTGCACCCGAAAGCCTGGATATCCAGAAACGCACTCGACTACTACAACACAACACTAATCACGAGACACATAACTCTCCTAAACAGTGTGCCACTCAACCAAAGCCGCTAAGGCAAAACAACATGCCCAGCACACTATTTATAGGTGACTCGATAGTGGTGCACACTGATGTCCCACTCACTAGGTTGAATAAGGAGGAAGTAACAGTCAGCTGCCGGGATTCGCCACATAACGCATGCACTCAGGTTCCTCAACAACAGGTACAAATATGATTGTCATTGTACATGTGGGTGTGAATGACCTGAGACATACCTCCCTGGACTACATGAAAAGAGACATGGAGGAGCTCTCAGATTATGTAGCCCAGGTGGGTATGACCCTAGCCCTGAGCAGCATCCTACCATCACGCAGAATGATACCACAGTACAAGCAGAAAATGATTGATTTCAACAACTGGCTACGTTTCGGGTCTGTGTCTGTCACCCTTGGGCTTCTGGATACTAGCCAAGGCTTTTGCCACTCCTATAGTGACTTTTTTAGGCGATGTTCTGACCAAATTACCACTGTAACAGCTACAAACAATTGCAATTTGAGGGTCATGCTGCTCAACACTAGGTCTAAATCTCAAAATGCATTTGCTGGAAGCACTCCTTAAAATGGAGAACATCGACATTTGTGCTGTAACAGAGACCTGGTTCAAGGTAGCAGAAAGCACCCCCGCACTACCAGTCTATAACTCATTCCACACCTTTCGGCTCCAGGACTTGGACCGAAGCTCCAAAGGCAGATGTGTTTCCATATTCATAAAGGATGTGCACACTTCCAGACTGGTAGCCCAACATAATGCATCAGAGATACTACAGTTGCAGCTAACATTGGGTAAGACAGCAATTCAGGTCACAGCCTGTTAGAGGTCCCCAACCATGTTTCAAGACTCACAATCCACATTCCTAAGCACCCTGGAGAATATTAGGGTCCAACCTAACACTCTCATACTGGGCGACTTCAACTACCCCTCCATTAACTGGGAAAACTACTCGTGTACCAATACACTTGCCCAATGTTTCCTGGAATTCATTAATTCCAATGCCCAGGACCAGCTCATTCTTACCCCCACTAGAGGTAGCAACATCCTTGACCTGGTCATTACTAACATGGGCGACTGTTGCTCTACACCAGTAGTCAACTTCTCCATGGTTAGAGCCGACCACAAACTGATCAGCTTGGAAATCCACATCCCCCCCCCCCCCCACAAAGGTAGTCACCATGAAAAACTTCTCCAAAGCTAACTTTCGGCTCCTAAAAACAGAGGTGGCTAACTTCACAGCACTCATGCAAATGGAGAATAGTTGCATGACTGCCGAATCATACACCAATGCACTGTATGAACACGGACGCAAATACATGGATCTCTCCATATCCAATAGAACCAAGACGCACTCCTTCAAAAAAAGGAAGCCAATCTGGTGGTCCCCTGCCATAAACAAACTCTACAACAGGAGGAGGAAACTGATGCAGAATAAGGTGAAGTCCCAAGACTGGAAAAACTCCCTTGTCAGCCTCAACAAAAAGTTGAGATCCCTCATCAAATCCTCTAAAGCTAGCTATGAAAACAGAATTGCAGCAGATAGTAAAGACAACCACAAGGCCTTCTATAGTTATGTAAAGAATCTCCATGGCAATACCCAGATTTGCTCTGAGCTGCTATACAATGGTACCTCCTATAACAAGCTAACAGATATTGCCAATGTACTGGCCAACAGATTCGGTGCCAACTTTGCCCCCCCCCCGAAAGGACCAGTCACAATACCAGTAGATTGCCAGGTACCCAATATTACTGCTGCACAGGTTAAAACAGCACTGTCCACGGCCAAGAATACAGCTTCTATGGGACCTGACAATATCCCTGGCTGTGTTCATGAACTAAAGAGTGAACTGGCACCTCACCTGTGTGCCCTGTTCAATTACAGCCTCACCTCAGGCTTTGCCCTTACTGAATGGCACACTGCTACAGTCATCCTTCTCCACAAAGGAGGACCAACTACAGACCCCTGGGAACTATCACCCCATTAGCCTCTCAAATCTGATGTGCAAAGCTATGGAACACATCATCATGGACATATAAACAAGGATATAAGGAATCTCCAAACTCTAGATCCCACACAGTTTGGTTCTGTGAAGGGTAGATCATGCCTGCTCAACTTGGTCAACTTCAGTCAGTCACCAGAGCTGTGGATGAAGGTAAGGTGGTTCATACAGCCTCAAAAAAACAGAAATGCCTCAAAACAAAACAAACTTGAAAAAGGAAGCCGGCAAGACGATAAACCTCAGCAGATGCACCAATTCCAGACACAGTGATGCTGATAAACTGCAAGTTAAAATTTTATTTTAAGCTCAACAATAATAGGCTTTTCGTCAGTGTCCCACACCAACTTCATCAGAAAAACAAACAACACATTCCAGCATACACCTCAATAAAAAGCTCATAAATCACATGACTACTTAGCAATTAAGCCAATACATTCACAATACCTGCTCAAACCCTTCCCTGAGGACTCAACCTTACTGAACAAGCAGTAAAAGGAATAGCCATGCTGAAATAGATAAAAAATAGATGAAGAAATTAAAATAGATGCAATCTACAAAAATAAATACAATAAAATTACCTAACCAAACTTCTTAATTTTAAAATACAAGAAATGGATAACATTCCATTTAAGCCTGGATAATGATAAGCTTCTAGTGTTTTAGCTGCCAAATTAATTCCTTTTGTTATAAAAGTAACGTATCTGGAACCCCCCCTCCTATTGGAAGGAACTACCTGATCAATGACTGAAAAAGTAAATTCATGACCCGGGTATTCCTTAACATGCCTGGCAAGCACATTCTCCATCTTCTCTTTTTTGATGGCATAAAGGTGTTCCTGAAGTTTCCTAACAGTTTTTCCTGTATAAAACACCAGGCATGAAGAGCACCTAGCCAAATATACCACATATGAACTGGCACAGTTAAATCTACCCCTGATGGAGTATTTGGTCTCCCCAAAACTAAAAAAGGTCCCTGCTTTAATAAACCTACAGAATTTACACATATTGCATTTGTACATCCCCCTAACCGGGGCATGGTTCAATTTCATCTGTAGAATACTCTTCAGATTCAACCCCCTCCTAAACACCACCTTGGGTGTGTTCTCAAACTGTGAGTTACCTTGCATGTCTAATCGTAAAATACTCCAATTTTTCTTTATGATGGAGGATATGTCCCCTGCATCAACACTGAAAGTTGTAATAAAACTGCAAAGGTAATTCACATGGGCTTGCATATGGGATGGCTCGGGGTCCTGGGGTGCTACATTGTTGCCCAAACTTGGTACGTAGAACCCATTTTTCCTCTTACACAAACTTCCTTGACCAATTCTGATATGAGATGGTCCGGGTATCCCCTGTTCAAAAAAAGGCCACGAATAAACTCACATTCTTCAAGGAAGTCACTGAACTTAGACACCATCCTCGCCACCCTCACCAACTGCCCCTTTACTATCGACCTCTTCTGATGGAAGGGGTGACTGCTCTCAAAATGTAAATAACTGTTAGCAAAAGTTACTTTACAATGAATTTTGGCAGTAAAACAGCCTAGAGGGATATCCTTAAATAACTCCACATCTAAGTAAGAGATCCTCTCCTTAGAAAAATTGAATGTAAATTTCAAAAAACTGGTGGAGGTATTAAAACTATCTAACAGTGTCTCAGCCACATCCCTCTCCCCCTGTAGGATGATAAAAATATCATCCAAGAATCTAGTGTAAAGCAGGGTTTTCTCCTGAATGATAGGATTAGGGAAAACAAACTCTCTCTCCCAGTAAGTCATCACCAAATTGGCAACGCTGGCCCCACAAGGAGACCCCAAAGGGACCCCCCTATTAATTGGTGGAACCAACGATTGTTAAAGGAGAAAAAATTGTAGGTCAGAATGATGTCCAATAACTCCCTCACCATCAGAATGTCCCCAGCAGGTGCCTGTTTAATGGTCATGATAGCTTTAATCCATTCTAACACTATGGAATGAGGGATGGAAGAGTACAAATCAATAACATCGATTGTCAAGAAATTACTCTCCCCTGTACAAAGAGTATGATTAACCCTCTCAAGAAATGACCAGGAGTCTTTAGAAATGTGGGACTCACTGGACACATACTTTTTCAAAATCGTGTCCAGCACCTTTGCCCCAGCGTAAGTCACACTGCCCCTTGCACTCACCAATTGGCACATGGGGGGGTCATACACATTCTTATGAATCTTTGGATTGCCAAACAGGACAGGTATCCTGGGGTTAGGGGTACAGATATAGTTAAAAACTTCCACATTAATGACTCCATTAATGAACTTGTCATTGAAATAAGTACAGGCCCTGGTCACACTCTGATTCAACTCATTTTTCGAAACCTCCCTATAGGTTTCAGATGCCATAATATTTTCCATTCTCTGAATGTAATCTACCTCTTCCATCACTACCAGTCCTCCCCCCTTGTCTGGCTGCATAACCCTCACAGAAGAATTGGTTAACAATTCTAAAAGACACTTCTCATCTTTGTTGATATTATAAGGGGCAATTCATTTACATTTCAATAAATGACAAATGTCTAAGTCACACAGTTGTTCAAAAAGACAAAGAGAATGATGTAAAGGGGGATTAAATGTACTTAGAATGTGAAAATCCTTCGGCATCATGACCTGATCACCAAAAATAAGCTGGAAATTAAGCTTTCTAATAAAAAGCTTGAGGTCAGTCAAGGTATTAGCCACATCTGCCCTCCTACTGGGTACAAATGTCAAACCCTTAGTCAGGAGATCCACCAATGGTGGGGTAAAAACAAACCCTGAATAGTTGTAAATCTTAAAGTCCTTTCCAGTGTTGGTAACAATCTGACATGGGCTCATTACTGGGAATACTGTAGAAAAGACAGGCGAACCTAATTCCTCCTCCTGGTTCTGTATCTCTGCCTCCTCCCCGGAGAGGGTTGAGGCATTGTCCTGAAAATTGTGATCCTCGGCTTCTGATACTAAATCAGATGGTTGGTTCCGAGAAGACAACCGGTCACTGTGCCGAGTCTGGTTCTGTTGGACTGAACCACCAGGAGCATCCACCTCAATCCCAAATGACGACCTATTGGTCCTAGAAGTATCTATAGCTGGCGTAGGACCGAAGGAAAAGGCAGCTGGAGATAAGAAATTGCCTTGGGATCTGGGTGGTTTGGGATAAGCCACCCCCTCCCTATAAGCCTTCAAGTCCCTCTGAAGTTTCCTAATTTTATTAGAATTGATTTTATGCAATTGCTGATCGATGCTGATGAAAATACGGTCGTAATCCTATCTATATCTGGTAAAGATAGAACCATGTCTTACAGCCTCATCCAGCATGGTAAGCTCCCTGGCTTCCTTTTTCAAGATTGGTTCATACAGTCTACTTTGATCTGCCCAAGGCCTTTGATGCCATTCCCCACTCAGGAATCATAGAAAAACTCACTAAGTTAGGCATCAACCCCTATATCACTACGTGAGCTGCAAACTGGCTCACAGATAGAACCCACAGTGTGAAAGTAGCTTACTCAAAGTCAGACTGCTGACCAGTCATGAGTGTAGTCCCACATGGATCCATCCTGGGTCCTCTCCTGTTTGGTATCTACTTCTCAGAAGTCCAGGCCAACATGAAGGGAGACTGGCTGACAAAGTTCACAGATGATTGCAAGTTGGGAGCCATTATTAACTCCTCAAGTGATGTTGACATCCTACAGAAAGGCCTCACTGAGACCAACAACTGGTGTCAGAACCATGGCCTTAAGCTCAATGCCAAAAAATGTCATTGTCCCCTTTAGGAAAAACTCAGTTCCCATGAATTACCACATCGATAGTAGTCCACTGAACAAGGAAGGTGTTGTAAGACATCTGGGAACACAGGTTGACAGCAACCTCTCTTTTGACCACCACATTGCCACTGTGGTCAGAAAGTCCTTCTGTGTGACACATCTCATTAGTAAGGGTTTTGCATCCAATAAAAAAGAGGTCATTGTCTCCCTCTACTCTTCCCTCATTAGGCCAGTCATCGAGTACAATGCCCCATTTGGCATGTACCTCACTAGACACCTCAACAACTGCAGAGGCCACAAAAGTACCTCACAAAGAGGATCCTAGACATTAAACATGTGTCCTATATGGACAGACTCAAAAAACTCCAACTGTTCTCTGTCTCATATTGCCTTTTTCGAAGCGGTGCTTGACTTACAAAGACACGTCTGACCTAGCTGTGGTAGAAATGCTACATCTAAAGAAATCCCAATCCCTCCGCACCACACACTCCAGAGACCTCATCCTCATTACCACACTCAACAGAATGTGCGGGAGCGACAGGTTCATAACCCAGAGACTGCCCATGCAATGGAATAGACTGCCCATGCAATGGAATAGACTTCCCATACTTGTCAAACAGAGCCCCTCACTGGCCCTCTTCAAGAGAAATCTTGATGAGTGGATGTGAAATAGAAAATTCACCCCAGGGATCACTCCAGTGGCTCTACTCGACAGAGGCACTGGGAACTAAGGTCGGGTGGCACAATGCCAGGGTAATCCTATGAGCTAGGCTTGTAATGGCTCCTGGGCCATTGGCATAGTACACACCTAGGAACCTATGAAACAAAGTTGTCTGGGTGCAGAGAATAATTACCAGAGGTTATTACCTTCCCTTTGCCTTTCCCCACCCAATCACCCACAAAAAATTCCCAATGTACCACCCCATCAGAGGAATGAAGCAGCCTCAGAGATAGAAAGGCTGGTAAGAAGAAGAAGAGTAATCCAAGAGGATCCACCAGACTAGCAAGGATTCTGAACTTATTCAAGATTCTTTTTGGTGCTAAAGAGGATGGGGGACCTCAGGCCAATATGAGACCACTCTAGATTGATTCTAACTGGGCACTGTGTCCCAAGGGTTGAGCAATAGACAAAAAAGACATCAGATACAAAAGTTGTGTACTCAGTATAATGATGCATCTGTGTTGTCTGTTTTTTGTGCTTCCTCAACCTACCCTCCCTCCTTCCACTGGAAGAAGTTAGTCATATTGTCTCCTGGTATACCCTGGAGGTATTTCCCTTTTTGTTTTTTTTCTCTTAGCTCCAGATACTTTTCCTTTCACGTTTCTGACATTTATAGAGTTGTATCCTTTCTATATATTAATATCTAGGGGGCAAACTTGATCTGAAGAATTCCCGGGCTTGGGAAAGGATTATGTCTGAGGGGAAGAGCTTGAGCTATGGATCCAAAGTTTGAGAAGTGGCCAAAGTCGGATCCGTGGTTAGATCCAAAAACGCAAAGGTTGATGAAGGATGAAAACAGACATCACAGGTGCATTGTTACGGTGAGTACATAACTTTTGTTTTTGTCTTGATAGCTGAAAGAAAAATATGGTCAGGCTGAGCCTTGTACCAGCCATCAATAATTCAGTTGTTATTGTAGAACTCACTGCCTCAAAATTCTGATATCACACTTATCGATACAATTGTATTGTTGTTTTTCTGTCTCTGCAGTTGCCTGTTGGAGAGGGAAGAACCTTCAAAGGAGTGATTGATCTAATCTCTAATGAAAAGGTTACATGGCTTTCCCAGTCCTCTATGGATGATGGTCGAACATTTGAACGGAAATACCTTTGTGAAAAAGATGATCACGATTTACTGAAGAATGCTAAGGATGCCAGAAATGCCCTAATAGAGCAAGTAAAGTTTTAAAGTAAATGTGTAAAGTTGTACGGTAGAAGTGAATCTGATGTTTTTGAAACATGATTAGTTATACAGAAATCTGAATTTGGAAGTATTTTGCACTGTGTTAACTGCTGCTGCTTTTTATTTCTCTCTCTCCTGATATCCTAGTTTGACACTTTTCTAAATTTTCTGTGACTTCTGCAGTTCAGGGTGTGTATATCTTCTGCTGGCATATTCCATGCATTATGAGTTGGGCTAATATAACATTCTGAGACCACAGGTCATCCTGTTCTTTTCTGCTACTCACACAGATCTGCTCTCAATCCTAATGTTTTATCCTGGAAAAATTCCTGACTTTGATGGCTAAGAGCAAAGCTGAGGGCCTAGTTCAACTCTGTGTTGGCTATGGCAGGCACTCCTTACAGAGACTATGAAGAAGGCTAGCTTCCATAATTCTAAAAATAAGGACATCAAAAACAGATGTTAATCACTTCCTCTGTCTGATGTTAGTCATTTCCTCTTTCTGAAATGTCTTCCTTTGAGGCTGCCTCACATATGTTGATTCAGAAATTACCACTGGAGGGTACATCCCGTCGAGTCCAGACCACTACCTGGTGGTTAGGTAGGTAGAATATACTTTGTCACAGCTTGCTCCAGTGGAGTGTTAAGTGACTTGGTGCCAACTCAGTGTTGCACTTGAGACTTAGGTATGTTTTTGAGCCTATCTCTCAATCTCAGTTCTGAAGGGCTTGCTGTCAAACGTAGAGGAGATTGCCATGGTACCTTGGCACCTTCTACACCTTCAGGATTTGTGGGCTTTACTGAGATTGTAGATGTACATTAGCAAACTGACATCTGGGAGGAGGTGTTCTTGATTATGCACCTTAGGGAGCATGGGAAAATACCAAGCAATGTGCAGGCTTCTTTTGATTTAGCAGTGCCTCTGGTGAGTGATTTCCAAGGTGCTGTGGCTATTGCATAACCCTATCACTAACCTCATTGTATGGTGCTGAAGTTGTTGCCTAACCTTAGTGCTAACTTCATTGCATGTTGGATCCCTTAGTGTGCAACATGAGTGTGGGTTAGTACACTGTGGCATTGTGTAATGGAGACCACTGCTTTTTTTCTGGCTACTTTGTATTTCATGCATGCTGTTTATTAAACATCCACATACTTGGTTTGAGCTCATTCATTTCCCTTTACAGGGTATCTCCAACATGAGAGGAACAATTGACCAGAGGTGCCAACATGCTGACAGCCATGGAGGTGGTTTGTGCCCTTTTCCGCATCCGCAGGCTATCGGGATATTGTTAATGGCCCTTAGCCTAACTTTGGATTGCTGATATGGGTTGCACCTTCCCCATGAGTATGTTTTCTGTATGCTTATACACACACACACAAACACACATAATATATATATATATATATATATATATATATATATATATATATATATATATATACATACATACACATACATACATATTAGTAGGTCTCCAATTGCTATTAAGAGAACAGCAGATTGGGGGCCTCCCCTCCCACCATAAATGGGCAAGACATTGTTAGTGCTCACTCCCGTATTCCTACCCAGCTTCTTCTCCAGCACCCTCCCAAGCTACTGCTCAAACTCAGGTCATCCAGGTCTCAGTTGGGGCTTATATCTCTGCACCACTGAGCCAGGTGGACCCATTGTGCTTTTTTGCTGATCTGAAAAAATGTGGAAGAGCAAGACATCCTTGTCTGCAAGGAAAACAGGTGGTTCTATCTTCTATAGTTGCTCCACCTCCGGGTGACCCTTTCTTTGAGGAGATTTTAAGGCTGACGTCCTATATGGGTTGGCCTGAGGTTTCTCTACCTTCCCTTAGAAACAACTCGGTTATCTGGATAAGAAGCACAAAGACCTTTAATTCATTCCACCCATGGAGCTTATCCTCAAGAACACTATTTATGCAATGAAAAGTCTGGTGCCCTCTACAAGCCCCAGCTAATTGAACTGATATCCTGAGTAAGCATCATAGAGCAGACTGTTTTCTGATCTCTTCAGTGCTTTTAAGTTCCTAAAGCTCATAGCATCTTACCTCCTGATTAAGTAATCTTGGGCTGTGGACAGGACTGGCAAAATAGTACTCTCCCCAGTCATGTTAAGGTGTAAATTCCTTGGTTATGTCCCAGATCCCATACTGTTGGTCTGGAATCTATGAGGGGTCTTTAGGGATCCTTACTTGGTCTCTACAGTGAACTTTCCTACAGCCTGTTGTAATCCAGAGGGAGCTTAAGTTATAGTGAGGACATCATGTTCAGGAATATGCCTACATCAGATGGCATGACTCAGGCTGTCCTCTTTAAGGATGAACTAAGGCAGGCCATTATGGATGTCTGGATGAATTTCTGTTTGGTATGACCTCCCAGTATCTAGTAGAGGACCACTAGAAGAAGATAAAATGTTTGATCACTGTGGGGGGTATTTATGTAGCCTCCCTGAGCCGTTCCTTTCCCTTAAGGCAGACGCCCCTCCTTTCTTTAGAAAAAGAAATCCCTGTGCTGAATAAGTACCCTGAAGTCATTCATGGTACCCTTCCCTGGATTGTTATGCCATTTCCCCAAAGGGAATGATTCCAACAGACTTGTAGTTAGTCTCTGGGACTGTCTTTAGAGGGGCCAGTTTTATACAGGTTTTACCCCAGCTTGGAGGGTCTTTACAGAAGACCTGAATAATAGACATGTTTAGAAATGGTCATGTTTTACAGCTGCTAGGTCCTTTCCCTGTAAGAACTCTGCAGGGGAAACAAGGCCATCTCTGCAGAGGTCGTGAGAGAGAAAAAAAAAACATACTGTATTGTATGTAGGGACCATAGAGTCTGTTTCACATGATGTCTGTGGCAAGGGGTTGTACACCCATGTTTTCCATTTTCCAGAGGAGGTATGAATTCTTCTTTCCATCTTGCACATTATTAATTTCATTGAACAAAAGTAGTATGCTAAGTTTCAGATCCATAAGGTTATGGGCGTGTCACCACATGGCAGTTGGATGATGTCATTGGATATGATGGATTCTGTACCACAAATCACTGGAGCCTAGAAAGTTTTTCAGTTCAGTTTGGATGGTTATCATTTTTAGTATGGGATACTGCCATTTGGTCCTTAATTTGCACCAAAAGTGTCTGCCCAAGTGTCAGTTGTGGTAGGAATCTCCATGCGTTCCCTTACCTGGGTGGTCAGCTTTTGTTGGCTACATTGAAAAAAACTCCCTAGTAAGATCCCTGGCCTGGGCACTGCCTTAGCTGCAGACCATGTGGTGCTGCAGAAACTGAAAGAAGTCCTTTCTGACCCCTACTCACCCTTACTCGGAGGATAGACTTAACTGGGTAAGAGTTGGTCAGTCTTCATTTTCAGCTGTTACTGCCCTCAGAGAGGGCCCAAGAGGTCATAACTTTGGCAGAAGAGATGATGATACATGAGATGATCCAGGCTTAGACCTTCCTGTGCCATTTGGTCTTTGCAGCAGCCATGGTATTCATAGCTCTTTTTACATACTTGAGAGTCTAATTAATGCAGTGTACAGAGAGGAATCATTGAGTGCAAAGTTACATTGCTCTCACAGGACCGTCTTTTTGTTTCACACCCGTGTTATCTGTCCCTTGAATAGTAGTTGACAGCTCCCAACAATCATGCTGTAGGTCTTCTCTTCCTTTTTTTAAAACAGTAGCAGGTTCTGAAGATTGGTGCATTAGTAAGAGATGAGAGAGCCCACCTTCAGCCAAGTCAAGTGCCCCCCCCAAGAAATACAGCCTTTATATAAATCAGCTGGAACTACAGGGAATATTTCTTATTACCATAAAGACTCTGAAAGAGGGAGCAGAGACCTGATCACTTCCTTCTGTCAAACATTTTGCCCATCATTTTTAGGTGTGAACAAACCAAGAATCCCTAATATTGTTGGCATACCTAAGGTTCACAAAGATATTTATGATTCCCCAAGAGTCTGATAGTATGAGGGAGGGGTTCTAAAACTAAACCTTTAGCCAAATTTTTGATAGAAAATTAAAAAAATTATATTGATAAGTTTCCTCTTGTATTTCATGATTCTTGGGACTTTTTGAAATGTTTATCTCGAACAAATTATTTGATGAGTCAGTGTTTGTAACTTTTGATATTATTGTGATCCTAGGTGACTTGGGACTTACATGGTTTGAAGAAATTAATTTTATTTATGTATTTTACATTTGTTGACTGGGATAGTCCAACTAGATACATGTCTATTTTCAGTGGAGGCCCAGGGAGAAAAGCTCCAAGGTTAAACACAGATGTTCATCGTGTTACCTTGCTGCAGTCATCACACTTGGGTTATCCTGTCGTCAGGCGGTCCCGCAGTCGGCCGGATTTCCAAAGTCTTGGTACGACGTCGGTTGCTGTCACCTCATCCCTGACATCAGTGCGCCAGGGGTACATATATTGTAACCGACGCCATTTTCTTCAGTCTTTCTTGCCGCGCGGTGCCCGAAGCAGAAGCAGTTCGCAAGTGCCGGTCGGCCGACTCCTGAGATTTTCGAATTCAAATTTCAGACTGAAGTCTTCTATAAAGCTAAGTACCCCGTTGGGGAAACTTTTCTTGCCTCAGACCGATGTCAAAAAAAGTTAACAATTGTATTTCTTGTGGGAAGCAAATACCTCATAAGGATTTTCATTCTTATTGCATACCTTGCCTAGGCCCTGATCACGACGTCACTTCTTGTCGTTTTTGTGCTAGATTTAATAAACGTACTATTAAAAGATGATTTGATTTCGCACGACACTTTTTTGGCAGAAAGTTTAATTATAACATGCCGTTGGAGCTACCGACTACCGGCGTGCACAAAAAGCGCAGGGATAAGGATCGACAGCCCAGGCCTAAGCCCGATTCCGAGGCCTCGGTTGATCCAGTCTCCGGTTCTCCAGTTATCAGTGAGACTCCGACGCAGCCTCTGACTACCGCAGTTCTGGAACCCGAGACCGTTACGGATATTTTGACGGAATGTACTAGGCCGACGCAGCCTTTTACTTCAGGCCCTACCGACGATTTACCTTCCAAGGACGTCGGTGCTTCTGAAACGCCATCGCTTATTGAAGGCGTTTTCAGACCGAAGACTCTTACAGTCAAAACGTTTTCTAAGTCGAAGACTCCTTCCAAATCGAAAAAGGCTTCACTTCAGTCTCCTGTTCAAGGCCCTATGCCTAAGAAACAGATGCTCAAGATGGCTGAAGATTTGATTTCTCTTATCAGGGGTTCTCAGCCTCCTCCTGACAAAAGGCCTAGACAAGAGGAAGAATCTGCTTCCTCTGAACAACTGTCTATTTCTTCGGATTCCTCTGAGGACCAAGACTATTCCTTCTCTCCTTATGAAGATTCTGATGCTGAGGACTCTATTCCCTCAGCATCCCCTCCAGAAGATTACTCTTTTGAGGAAACTTTACACACTATGAGGGAACTTTTTCACTGGGAAGGTCAGGATTACTCTGATTCCAAGAAAAGTCTCAGAGAGTTTCTTTTACTCCCCCAACACAGACCTCTAGCCATCCCTCCTGTTTTTGGATATTGTGGATGATGTTTATTTAGAATCTAGTTTCAACCCTGACTCTCTGCCTCCTGCCCCGGCCAAGCCTGACAGATACTACAGAGTACCTGATTCCCACAAATTTCTTTACAAAAGCCCAGTAGCTGACCCAGAGACTATCTCCCAGGGTCCCAAGGGGGCTAAGGCTTCCATGGCTAAAAATCCAGTACCTTCTGAAAGGGATTCAAGAGCACTAGACAGACGGGGGAAGAAGGTTTACACCTCAGCCACTTTAGCTATGAGAGCTCTAAACTGTCAATTTCATATGCTTAAATATCAGCAATTTCTGATCTCTCAGTTAAAACAAAAGATAACCACCCTCCCTCAACAATCTGAATTGAAAGAAGTATAGGATTTGTTGCACGCCACCGAGCAGGTGGGCAAACATACCTTACAATGTGGGTTTGATTCTTTAGAGGCCTCCTGCAGAGCAGCTGTCACTGGATCAGTTATACGTAGGCATGCCTGGTTAAAGGAACAAAGTCTGCCTGATCATGTTAAAGCAAAACTACTAGATTCTCCCTTACAGCACAATGTTCTTTTTGGTGTTAAAGCAGAAGAAGTTTTAAAGAAAATGGAAGATAAGGCAAAATCAATGCAGACAGTCAAAGATTTCTTACAGGTACAACCTCCTCGCTTCAGCAGAAACTGGCCAACAAAAAATTGGTCCTTTCCAGCCACTGACAGGCCTCAGAGGGGTAAATACAGGCACCCAAGGGGCAGAGGACAACCACAAGCTCAGTATAAACCTCGCCAATGGGGCACTCCAACCCAGAAGGGAGGAGAAGGCAGGTCTCAAACCACCAGAAGGCAAACTTAATGACTTGCACCTCAGCTGGCCAAACAAAGCTCTTTTGTCAGCCCCCCTGGGGGGAAAACTAGCACTATTTGCAGACAACTGGCACATGGTCACAAAGGACAAATGGGTGCTAGACATAATTTTACGAGGATACAGATTCCACTTTCACACCTTGCCAATAAAAAGAGGAATGCCAAACCTGCCACAAAAGCAAAGGGCAGAGGCTCAAAAACAAATTACAGCTCTCATGGCCATGAGAGCCATTCAAAGGGTACCAACTCAAGAACAAGGCCAAGGATTTTACTCAAGACTCTTCCTAGTACCCAGAAAAGAAAATGCTTGGAGACCAATTCTGGACCTTTCAACTCTAAACACTTACTTACAAGTTCCCAAATTCAAGATGCTAACACTACAGCAGCTACTTCCCATGTTGGGCAAGGAAGCATGGCTGGTAACGTTGGACCTCAAGGAGGCATACCTGCATGTCCCTATCAGACAAAGTTGCAGAAGATACCTCCGTTTCATTGCAGGTTCAACCCATTATCAATTCTCTGCACTGCCCTTTGGCTTATCTACTGCGCCCAGAGTATTCACAAAATGCCTGGCACCAGTAATTGCATACTGCAGACAAAGAGGAATTCAAATATATCCATACCTGGACGACTGCCTCATCCAAGCAGAAAGAAAAGACATTCTCTTACAACATCTGGCTTTTGTGAAGCATCTACTAAATTGTCTGGGATACACAGTAAACGAAAAGAAGTCAAAAACTAGTACCCTCACAAAAAATGACATTCCTGGGTGCCAGCTTGGACACAATGGCCCAGAAGGCTTATCTTACACCAGACAAGCAATTACAACTGACTCAATATTTCAAGACAATGGCAACAAAGACCCAATTAACTGCAAGAAAAATTCTGCAGGCTTTGGGCTTCATGGCATCTTGCATTCTGATAATACCATTTGCAAAACTGCATATGAGGAAATTACAGTGGTACCTAAAAAGCGTATGGTCTCAACACAGCCACAGCTTGGACACAGTGATATCTCTCATTCCCTGCCTTCAACAGGAATTTCTATGGTGGGCACAGGCATGTCACCTCATCAGGGTCAGCCTTTCACCTTACCCCCACCCAGGCAAACTATCACAACATATGCTTCAGGCTATGCCTGGGTGGCACACATGGCAGGGCAATGCATTCAAGGCCTATGGACTGCAGAACAAAGGCAACTGCACATAAACCAAAAAGAGATGCTAGCTGTACAGAAAGCTCTGACAGCCTTCAAGGATCTACTACAGCCTGGACAACTTGCAATAAAGACGGACAACACCACAGTAATGTGGTACATAAACAAACAAGGGGACACACATTCCTACCCTCTTTGCAGGCAAGCAATAATCTTATGGAACACAGCTCTGGCCTACCAAGTCCAGTTACAAGCTCAATTCCTGCCAGGACAGAAAAACACATTGGCAGACGACCTAAGCAGAAACATCAAAGATCCCCACGAGTGGAAGCTAGACCCACAAATATTTGCAATGATAACTCAAAGATGGGGCCTACCAAATATAGACCTATTTGCCAGTCCTCACAACTACCAGCTGACAAAATTTTGTACAAGGACATTCCACCATCAAGCTTGGAAAGTGGACACTCTCTCCTTCAGTTGGAAAAACCTGGCAGCATATGCCTTTCCTCCATTACCTCTTCTCACAAAGGTTCTTTTGAAGATCAAAAAGGAGAAACCTTGAATGATTCTCATAGCCCTAGACTGGCCACGCCAGCACTGGTACCCGCTATTGAAGAATATGGCTCACAGCCCACCATGGATATTGCCTCAAATACCTCATTTGCTCACGCAGCAAGACAAGCAGATTCTACACAGCCAGATCAAAACCTTAAACCTGGCTGCATGGCAAATCAATTAAGCATCCAGCCAGTCCCTCTTTCACAAGCAGTACTGGATGATATTCTAGAAGCCAGGAGGCCAAGCTCCAGGAAGGCTTACTCGGACAAATGGAAAAGGTTTTCTGCTTGGAACCAAGCTAAAGGCCAAGACACAACTCAACCTCATATGCCTCACATCCTGCAGTATTTAGCTGAGATGTTGCATAAAGGACTTTCCTTCTCCTCAATTAAAATCCATGCTTCAGCTATTTCAGCTCACTACGACACAAATCCACCTTTATATTCAAATCCACTCCTAAGGCAGTTCCTCAGAGGGGCAAAAAACATTAGACCACCTAGAAGAGCTCCTACACCAACATGGGACCTCAACTTTGTTCTGGAAAAACTAACGCTACCTCCCTTTGAACCAGCTTTTTCTGCAGACCTTCAGTTCCTATCTTGGAAGACTGCCCTGCTCCTGGCAATAACTTCTGCTAGGAGAGTTTCAGAATTACAGGCACTTATGGCAGTGGAACATTTCCTCATTTTTCATCAAGACAGAGTTTCTCTACGAACTAATCCTTCCTTCATGCCTAAGGTGGTTTCCAGTGTAGCTTTAAATCAAACCATCCATCTACCCACTTTCTTCCCCAATCCACAGAAAAAAGGTGAGAAACTCCTGCATTTCTTGGACATTCACAGGCAGCTTCAATACTACTTGGATAAAACTAAGGCTTTCAGAAAAACTGACCAGCTCTTTGTTTCCTATGCTACAGCTTCTCAAGGGAGGGCCATATCCAAGCAAACCATTTCTAAATGGATAGGCCATTGCATATGATTCTGCTATACCCATCATGGGAAACCAGTTCCTCCTACCATTAGATCCCACTCTACCAGGGCTACAGCTACCTCTACAGCCTTTCTCAGGGGGGTTCCTACCAAGGAAATTTTAGAAGCTGCAACTTGGAGTTCTGTACACACCTTCACCAAACACAATCACTTACCTCTTTACTCTAAGTCCAGGGCAGGCTTCGCCACTGCAGTTCTGCAGGGCCTCATTGCCTCCACTAACCCTCTATGATGCCTCCACCCTACCTTAGCTTTGGGACTCAACCCAAGTGTGATGACTGCAGCAGGGTAACACGATGAACATAGTACAGTTTTGTACCTACCATAAATGTAGATGCTCGAGTGTTCACCCTACTGCAGTCCAGGTTACCCTCCCTCCAACCCCTCTGATCTACTGGCTAAATCTTTGCTATGCCTTACTGATGTATTTGCTTATAGCTGAAGGAATTTTGTGTTTGTACAGTGTTCTCACCTTTTGGTACTAATTTGGATCACCTTTTTGGGAGCACCTGACATCTGGGGCAAGAAAAACTGAAGAAAATGGCGTCGGTTGCAATATATGTACCCCTGGCGCACTGACTTCAGGGATGAGGCGACAGCAACCAACGTCGGACCAAGACTTTGGAAATCCGGCCGACTGCGGGGACCGCCTGACGACAGGATATAACCCAAGTGTGATGACTGCAGCAGGGTGAACACTCGAACATCTACATTTCTGGTAGGTACAAAACTGTACTTTCTGTTACATATATCTAAATAAGGACAATTTTACAGGTTCAGCTGGTAATGCAAAAACATAGTCATACAGATGCTTTAGTTTACACAAGGTTTAGGAATAGAAAATACAACTGTGTTAAGTTGTGAAAAAAATTAGTTCATTACATAGTGAGAGGATTAGTCTGGTCTGGCACAGGGACATAGCCAGTGTGCTTTAAAATAAAGTTTAAGTCTTTTTTTGAATGGACTTCGGGAAGGCAATGGGGAGATATCGACAGGGAGTGAGTTCCAGATTTTCCCGACATGGTTGGCAAACATTGAGTCACCAGCTGAATTGTTAGATTTGACAGTTTGCACTAGTAACCTATTAGAGGAGCGAAGTGGTCTTAGGTTACTGCAGGGTTTGATAACAGTTTTAAGTGAAGGTGTACTGTCAGGCTGGTTTAGTACTTTATCTGTGACTAAAAGTTGGTTATACTGAAATAGGCATGGCAATTCTAACCATCCAAGGTGGTGCAGGTTTTTACAGTGGTGTGTCTTGTATGGCATTCCGGTGGCAAATCGGGCAATATGGTTATAACAGCTAGTGAGTTTATTCATTTCTGTTTTGCCTAGGTTGGTGAATAGTGGAGAAGCATAGAGGAGAGTTGAAAGAAGGTGAGAGCGTGCAATGGCTATTTTAGTGGCTGGAGTTAGGAAGGGTTTAATCTTGTAGAGTGATCCGAGTTTTTTTGTTGATGGTTTTAACAGTCAGATTAACATGCTTATCGAATTTGAGGTTGTTGTCTATTGTAATGCCTAGAAGCTTTGTGTGGGTTTCTGGGGAGATTATTGTACCATCGTTAGATTTAATGAAGAAGGATGGTACAGTGGATCGTCACATAAGGGAGAACAGCAGTAACTTAGGTTCTTTTGGATTAAGGATCACATGATGGTCCTTTAGCCAATTTTCTACTGTATTGAAGGTGGTTTGGGATAGTCTTTGTAAGTCAGACTGGGTGGTAGCAGAGCAGATAAGGGTAGAGTCATCTGCATATTGAATGCATTTTGCCTCTGGGATGACTTTATAGAGACGATTGATAAGTATGGAAAATAGGAGAGGTCCAAGTATAGGACCCTGGGGAACACCCAGAGTATTGGGTAGGAGGTTAGAAATTCTGTTTTGCCATAGGACGGCTTGTTGTCTGTTGTTTAAGTAGGAATGGAACCATTGCAGAGCTTGAGTGCCTAAGCACATAGTCTTTAGAGTGTGAATTAGTATTTGGTGATCTACCATATCAAAAGCTTTGGAGAGAGCCAAAAATAGGGCAGAGGATAGTGTGTTTCTATTGTGATTGTTGTTTATGACATCAGAGAAGGCAAGGAGGGCAGTGGTGGTACTATGGTGTGGCCTGAAACCATGCTGTAAGCTGGCCAGGAGGTTGTTATGTGTCAGGTATTGTAGTAGTTGACTATGGATGCATTTTTCCATGATTTTAACTAGTGGTGACAGAATGACTGTGGGGCAGAAATTGTAACTGAATTTTTACTGGTTAACAATTTAGAAGTAATGATCATCAAAGAAGGTATGTAATTTGTTCTAAGTTCCAATTTCTGCCTGTTTGAGGGTGAATATTATCACCAGGTCAAGGGCATTGCTGTGAGGGCTTCTTAGACCCAAGTATACGCAAATCTGGTACTGTTATATTGCCAACAGAAATTTCTTTTTACATCTGAGTATGCACACCAATGGGATGCTACCTGGATGATATTGTTATAATTTCGAAATAGGTCTTCTTCCTCCTTAGAAGAATTTACATTTTTTTATGAACAAGATTACTAATTTTTTAGTTTTTACAAGAAAGTTCTGTTACAGGTATTGATTTTTTTGGACATGACTGTGTATATAAAAATCTTACAAGACATTTTTTTTTTCTTCCAATATTTTTAGAAAGAAACATTTTCTAAAAGCTATTTACATTTCTGAAGTTGTCACCCTTGTAAACAAAAAGTGAATGTTGTGAAAGGGAAAATGGTTAGAGTTTCGAGACTGGTTTCAGAAGACAACATCTTCCTTGACAAAATAACTTATTTGTGTAACCTCTTTTTGGAAAGGAGTTACTCCCAGAATGTGCATGAGAATAAAAAAAACAGTTAAATTATTATAAGGAGGCAAAACAGGTTTTTACCTGTTTTGAAAGGTGATATTGTATGATAGAAATCTGCAGATTTCTTTTCACCACAATTGCAGTTTGAGTTTGACCTTTTCTAACCAAATGTTAATGATTCCTACAGGAAAATTTTTACTTATTTTAACAAGATTTAATAGTGGGTACGCTCCATAACAGGGTTTGGCTGACAAACCTCCCCAATGCCCACATAATTTAGATAGACAATAATAGCCTTGCACACTACACATTAAGACTTACTGATTGTCCCTGAGGCTCCTCAAAGCTGTGGACAGGGTCCATTGCAATACTACATTACTCTGGAAAGTAATCCCCACCCCCGAATGCAAATTTGTGCCCCCCACCTCCTGTGATTTTCTGTGCATTTAAAAAAATTCCCTGAGTGTTCCACGCCATCTTTCTCACTTCATTTTCCTGGGTTGTAACCTTCCCCCCTGTGATGTACATTGATAACTCTGTCATTTGTACATAGCTGAATAAGCATGTTTCAGGTATTGGAAGCTATAATCTGTAAAAACACTGCTAAACTAGTATATTTCATAATATCAGACTGCATTTCCAAGTGGTTAGCAAATGCAATCTAGAGCACCAAGGGTTACCTGACTATATTTAATGTCTACTGGAAACAGACTCTGAATGCAAGTAACTGCTATAATGACTACATAGAGAGAGTCTGACTATTGGGTAGTCGCTGTCCAGTCGGCCGAATACCGAAGTATATAGCTGGCGTCGGTTTCACGCCATATCCCAGTTGGCGTTCTGCGCGTCTTGGGCTGAGTTGCATATTTAATGCAGTGCAGGTCAATCTTCCCGCTAGAAAAAGCCATTTTTCAGTTAGCAGAATTTGTTTTTGTTTGGCGAAGTTTCTGAAGCCCATTTTCAGATAGGAATCACCATTACTTACTGTAGTCTTAAAATATGCCCCGCTTTTTGTTGTGGGAGATTGATACAACGATTTGTGAAGAAGTGACTAAAAAAGCATTAGACTTGGGCTCTTGATACGACACAAAGATTTCCTTACTTTGTGAATACTGATTTGTAACTTTGCACGGCGTTGAAGGATGCGGCTCTTAAGCTAGATTTAACAAATCACTTAAAAGAGTGATGCCAACGTTGCCAGGTTAGTGTTTTACCAAAAACGTATTGACAAATGCCGTCGGTTTTTCCCGGGTGTCTGACGGCTAGCTAACAGGACAAAACCGCAAAGCCAGTGTGGAAGAGGTTTTGCCAGTGTTTCTTTGGATTGTAGAATCCTTCAGCTACTGGCCTGGGATGCCCTCTGCTTCTTTGGAGCCTTTCAGAGGAGCTTTTTTCCTTACAGGGGTCTCCTTCTGTTTCAAAGTCTAGTGCTGAGGGGCCTCTGCAGGTGGCTGTTCCCCTTCTTTGAGGGATGAGATAAGTTTTGCTTGTTTCAAAACTTATTTGAGGGCCCAAGAAGTTTGCCCCAGGTGGAAGAATCCCTAGAATTTCCAGGGTCTTGTCTGAGCCTTGGCTGAGCTTCTTTAAAATGGGATTTGATTACTCTGATTCTGATTCTGCCCCTCCCTGCTGTGGATGAAGCCTCATTCAGGTTTTTCTGGCTTGAAACAGTTCTTACAGGGCTCTTTCTCTTTCTGATGTGGGCATGAAGATCCCTCCTTATTCAATTTCTGAGATTTTTATTCTTACTTGATGAAATTCCCCTCTCATGGAGGAGCTTTTTTTTTAGGCATTTGCAGATTCTTTGGATTCCAGGAAAATCCTTTTTAAAAGTTCTTTGATTCCAGGAAAGGTTTAGAAGGAAAGGTTTTACCCCCTTTGAATGGCCTTTAGCTTGGCCTTTTTAGGCTTCCTGTATCCTGAATCTGTGCCTGCAGAGGCTTCCCTGAATCCTAGGCATCATAGGGTTGCCTCCTGTCCCACCTGATAAATGTGGAGTCCCCTGAAGTGCATGAAAATCCTTGTCTCAGGGATAACTCTCCTAGGGCAGATCTCTGGAGGCCTAAGGTGTGAAGGCCTGAAAGAGAAAAATTCTTGTCCCTCCTGATAAAGAGGATTTCTTTTGGATAGATGGGGAAAGAAAATTCCTGCTGTGTTTAATTTAGCCTTGAATGTAGTTATCAGTTTTCTAGTGTTAAATATAAGGTGTATGCATCTTTGTTATGTGGTTCATAGGTAGTTGCAGGTGCGGAAAGATTGAGTGTAAGAGGTGGGAGTGTTAGGTGTAATGTCTGAACTTCTGAGTGAAAACATTCCTGGTGAACATTCACTGTTGCTGTTTTTGATGCCAGGTAGGGTTGACTGGTGGCTGCCACTGGTTTTGTAAAGAGAGTGTATTTTGAGAGATCAGAAAGAATCTGGCTAAAGTTTTGAAAACAGTTTTAAGAGCTGTTTGTTGTCTAGAATGTTGTTTGGCTAAAATTAGCCAAAATGGATGGAAGGCTTGCAGGTATCTAGGCTAAGTAGGGCATTTTTGCAGGTTATTTGTGGGAGCAGCTGCAAAGATTCCCCTGCCAAGACGACTTCTAGGGCCTGATTCCCTCTCTGGGGTAGGTCAGTTAGGTCTAGAGGGAGCAATTCACAGGATCAGACTGGGCCTAGCCTAGGGGGGAGTCTCGGACAGTAAGCTGACCCCAGGGGTCAGTCGCTGATAAGCCAGATTCAAGCCTGGCAGATTTCACCTGCCAGTTCATCTGGACCTTCAATTAAAATGGGAAGGGTTACTGGTTTTTTTTCAATTGGTGTCCTTCATTCACCACGGTTACAGGTTTTCTTCCCATATCTTGCCACCACGCAAACAGGTGCCATTTCCATATCTCCTCAAAGACAAAGGCATGCCAGACATTCCTTCTCTACAACTCTAGAGGCTCACAAGCTCATTCAAATGTGGTGTAAGCCAGAAAGGGGAACCCCGGTTTAATCAGAAGGGGTCCTAGGGGTTCATTCTCTCGCTGGTTCCTCCCACTTCGGAGAACACGTGGAGACCAATTTTGGATATCTACTTTTCAAACCAAAATGGACATTAAACAGTTCCCTGTGTTGACGTTACCTTCACTTTCCTATCTGCTGGGTGCTTTTCACTGGAGATCATCCCTATTTCAGATCTCTGCAGAAGCTATCCTCTCTAGCAGCTCAAAAGGCAAGTTCAGGCTCCTCTCTATTTCCCTTTGGGCTCTCATGAAGTTCCAGAGTATTTGCAAAGGTTCCTAGCTCAGCCTTGTATTCTAAAGGCGCTTCTCTCTACATAATACAAGAAATCTGAAAGCAGTCTGATTATGCCTAGGTCTGGGATTGCCTAAGACTGGCTCAAGAATCATTGCACCTTCTGCAACATTTGCTATTAAGCTAGCAAGATATATTACAGCAGCAGATTATAGTGCTAACCATAAAACCCCAGTCTGTGAGACCCTCTCCCGCCATGTGCTTTGAAAGTTTCTCCCCAATACAATCACAGATCTCCTTTGAACCTTAGACAAACAAAGCATCTCAGTCCCTACTTCATCAACATGCTCTTTTGTTGATCTTAGCTGACTAAAAGGACAGTCAACTATGAGGTAACTACCCAGCTCTTATTATTCTGCTGCTTATGGAGAGCCCTCTGGTTGGATGCACAATGGTATGCTCAAAATTGATATTGACTTTCAACTAAAAATTGTTGGACATAAAAGGAATTCCAGTGGAGGGCTCTTGTGGACCACTTAAAGCGAGGGAAAAGGAATGCCACCTAAGGGACTCTCTGTGTGATCTATACAAGGGATTCTCAGTGGGAGCTGACAGATACTCAGCTGATACATGACAAGTGCCTCTGGAATGGAAAAGAAGGAGAAGACAAGTGCAGAAAGTTACTACAGCACAACAGTATATGAGGACTACTTTCTCAAGGAGTGTTTTTTGGTAGACAACAAAACAAAGGGTTTTCACACACAACCGTCATGGGACTAACACACTCTTAAACTGTCTGAGGTGCACACAATGATTTTATGTCAGCAGGTCTCAGCTGGCAACTAACTCCAGCTTGATTTTTTGGGGGGAGCAACAGCTTTGCAAGCAGATGTGATCCTTAGGAGATGTGTTAAGCCCTTCAGATGAGGCAGATGTGTTAAGCAGACAAATCATGTGGATGTAAATCAGAGCTGGATCTGTTATCAGTCCAAAAGTTTCACCAATCATAAGTTTTGCAACATAGATCTGTTTCAGCCAGCAAAAAATTGCAGCTGCAGGTTTTTTCCAGTTGGAAAACACTGGGGATGAGAGTGTTTCCTTCTTTCAAATCTTGGAAAAATCTTCATGGCTCTTTCAGTTTCCACAGACAAGACTTCTTAAGTCAGTACTTCTAAGCTCAGACAAGACAAGCCAAGGTACCCATTACTGAGAAGTCTGGTACCGGCAACTATTGCCTTGAAACCCCTGAGGATTCCTCATGTTGCACTTGAAGACACATCTGTTGTCTCTCATCTGTTGTCACTCTCTTCATCCTAACAGCTCAATGTCATTCTGTTTAACCTTCATGCAGGTCTCAACTTCAACAACAAAAGGTAAGAGCCAACAAGTTTTCCAAAGAAGACAGAGTACAAGGAAATTATGGTGCATGAACAAATGGAAGAGGAAGAGATTTTAGGATTTATGCAAGGAATAATTATTTTTGACTAAGAAAAGAAGCCTAAATTGAGTGTGGCTCTTTCAATCTTACTGGAGTTATTCTTTCTCTTCCATTAAGATTTCCATTAAGATTCATATGCAGCTCACTATGATTGTGACCCACATTAGTTGCTTCATCCTGTTTACATCCTTTTTGCAAGTGCAAAAGAATATAAGACCCCCATATATAAGCCCCCAATGTGCCTTGGGATCTCAATTTTGGATTGGAGAAACTGTGTTGGAGACCTTTACTCCCTGCAGCTTGAGCTGAACTGAAAACTGCTGAACTGAAGACTGCTTTTTGTTAGCCATTACTTTTTCTGCAAGAAGGGTCTGCAAGTTTCTGAGTTAGTTACAGGCCCTTTGGTTTGCTTTTTCATGAAGGATAAGGTATCATTCATTCGTAATCCTTCCTTCCTTATCCTTGCCTAAAGTAGTTTTTTCTTTGGCTTCAAAACAATTTATTCATTATGCCTACGCTTTATGAAGTCCAAAAATAATTGGGAAACTTTAATGCAACACTAGATGTACACACACAATTCGTTGCAGTTATTATTTGAGCAGGAGCAAGGGCAGTCTCAGTAGTTTTTTGCAGTTTGTTGTTTTTTTTGTTTCCCTTTTTCTCAGGGCAAGTTTCAAACTATTCAAACAATTCTATGGGTGATGCGATTGTTTTTGCATTTTGTTCATTCCCATCATGGCAAGGGAGATTCCAGCTGGGATTAGGGCCTCATTCCACTAGGGCTGAGCATTCTCAACAGCATTTCTGAGGGGCATTTAGGCAGGGGCTTAGTTTCTACTTATACTTTCTCTAAGCAGCTCTTCCTCTACTTCTATTGCCCTCTGTACTCTAAGTCTCAGCTATTTTTTATTTTGCCTTTGCTATTTGTCAGTTGCCCTTCCTTGTGTTTCCTTCATGATCGCCAGCCTCCCCTACCCCTGCTTTAGGAATACTTGGACTTAGCTCAGACTTATGAAATGTGAATGACAGTTTTGTACCAGTTTGCTACCTACCATAAATGTAGATGTTTGCTGCTGATGTCCCCTTCCCTCCCCTCCCCTCCTTCCCTCCCTCTGTGTGTAGGTGGGTTGTGTAGTTGCTTCTGCTAATAATTTATATATTATAATTTTATTTGGTATAGGTATAGTTTTTGGTTTTGTTTTGGCCTTTTCAGGGTCTTCTGACATCTGGGGCAAGAAAAGACTGAGGATGAATGACGCCGGTCATGCATGCAGTACCCTGACGCACCAGCGTCAGTCTAATGCGCCCCTGACCGACCGTCAAATATATCTTTGATATATGGGCGTCAATTGACAGCTGGACTACCCAATAGTTAGGACTGCAGCAATGTGGATCCTCGAACATCTACATTTATGGTAGGTACAAAACTGTACTTTGTCTTACTGATGTTTACTTAATGTGACATTGTGTCCAACTCTCATTGAAAATCCATCCCTTGCACTGTGTAATACATTCCAGCACGCTGCTAGGCAAAATTGAATTTCTGCTGTAGACAATTTATTTAAATATGTGTATCCTTATTAGAGTGAATTATGTATGTTACCAAGCATCCTAGCATTGCTAACATACTTGCATTTGTTTTTCTCTCTTGCTGCTGCTAAAATTGTTGTTTTACAATAATTTGAGATCATATTGAATGCACAAAACTCAGGAACCAAGCATGAAGACAATGATTGAAACCGAACATTGTACTGATTCAATGGGAAAACCATTATTTGTTTAAAAAATTTCAGACACACCCATGGAAATTATATACAAGATATTTGGATGACATCTTTATAGCATGTGAAGGTGATGTGGAAGATGGTGTTCCCTTTATTGAGTATCTAAATTCTACCACCTCCTTTTTAAAGTTCACCTTCTGTGTTAATTTGACATCTATCAATTACTTAGATATAACATTATTTAAGGACAGGAGTCAAAGGTGTATTGAAACCACTATGCACAGGAAGCCTACGTATTGTAACAGTCTGTTGCACTTTCAAAGTAAAAAACCTAGACACCAAAAAGAGGGTATTGTGAAAGGCCAGTTCATTTGTTTGGCAAGGATGATTTCTGATGACCATCTGTTTGAAGTAGAATGGGAAGTACTGGCCAATATTTTTAAATGTAGAGGTTACCCCACACATTTAATTCATTCTATTAAGTCTGTTGTAGAAAAAGATAGGCAAACAGGTGTTCTTACCTTTTTGGTTAGATCCAAGATTCAGTCCATTAATGAACTGGTCAGTAAAAGAGATGACTTTGGTAAAGTTTTTTCCACAAGTTTTGTTCATAGGTGGATACTAGGCTATTGGCTCTAAAAGTAATGTATTTCAGCTTTTCCTGGTTAGGGGTCGCCATAGCGAACTCCAGTCCGCTAATGATTGGCAGTGGATTTTTACAGTGCCGAGTTGCCAGCCCGACGCCTAACCTTCAACGAAGGCACACCCATTCACGCACACACCTACCTGCATGTCTTTGTACATCACTCGACAACGGGGAGGACATGCAGACTCCACACAGAAGGCGCTCCAGCTGAGAATCGAACGGGAGAACCTCTTGCTGTGAGGCAACAATGCTAACCGCCGCACTAGCGTGCCATTGGCTTTTTAGCCCTATATAAGCTTAGCCAAAAATGTACGCTGGCTTTCGCCACCCAAGAAAATTATTTTCCTGTGTCCCTGTCGAGCAGAGCCGCAGAGGTGATCCCCAGGGTGAATTTCCTATTTCCCATCCAAACATCAAGATTTTTCTTGAAGAGTGCTAATGAGGAGCTTTGTTTGATATAGATAGGTAGTTTATTCCAGAGTATGGGAAGACTCTGGGACAGGAATCTATCCCTCCGGCATGTTCTGTTTATTGTGGTGACAAGGACTAGGTCCCTAGATTCTGTAGCTTGGATGGACTGAGATTTCTTTAAGTGGAGCATGTCCAACAGCTCTGTGTTTGACATAGCTTTGTATGTTAGGCAGAGATCGCCTCTGAGTAGGCGATATGCGACTGAGTAAAGCTGGAGTTTTTGAGACCGTCTGCGTAGGGCATCTGTTTGAGGCCAGTAATCCTCTTTGTGAGGTATTTCTGCAGTTTTATGCTGAAGATAGGGCCATTAGGAAAATTCTTAATAGAAATTGGTCTATCTTTGCATTATTTAGTGGTTTAACAGACAGACTGGGTGATAAACCTATTGTAGTATACAAAAAAGGTAGAACTATAAAGAACATTTTAGAATCTTGTGATTCATTTTCAAAAACATATTCACAAAAAAAAAAAAAAAAAAAAATGGCAACAACCAAATGTGGGGGGCTTGTGGCCAATGTAAATTTATTTTGGTAGCTGACCAAGTCCATGTTAATAGTAGTTCCATTAAAGTTCTTTCTTTTGCAATTGTAATACTATAGGGGTCATGTACTTAGCTCTCTGTCAGAAATGTACTTATGTAGGGAAAAGAAAAAGGAGGTTAAGGGAACGTATTTATAAACATTCCCTTGATATCAGGAAACTAAATGTCAATAACTTTAGCGAAACATGTTTCGGAACATTTTAACCATTCTTTTTTATTTTATTTTTTAGACTAGACCGTGTGTTGGTTGACCCTAGGGCTGGGCCATGGGAAGATTTGTTAGAACAACGAGAGTTGCTATGGCAACTTAAATGCTTGCATCTTCCCTGGGCATAATGAAGAAACTTCTATTAGTAGCATTTTAAAGTTGAAATCTTATCAAGTGTGAAGTATTTATGATATTTTTTTAATAATAAAACTTTTAACGGTTATTATGTAGTTTGTTTTAAATTTTGCTATTATGCATATTCAGCAATTGTTAATTGATTAATTAGGGATGAGAAGGGATATGTTTTTTCATTCGCTATAAAAAGTCTGTACACCAGTTGATGTTTTATACTCTGAACAAGTCTGGTTAATTGTGGACGAAAGCGCTCAATATTTCAATAAATTTTCCTGTGGTCCTGTGGTGGTGTGGCTGCCTTGGTTTCAATCATCATATTGAATATAACCTTTTCTACTTTATGTTTGAGCTATTTACCTGTGGTACTGCTCCTCACTATCCTTTAATTTACCTTTTAACTGGCTTCTCAGTGTTCTGTCCCTATGACCTAGCTCCAAGCTCCACTTGACTTTCTCTCCCCTCATTATTCTTTTGCTCTTTCATCACACTGTTTTAACTTTACTGGTGTTGATGTTCTTCGTGTTTCACTGTTGCAGTTGTTACATTTGTGTAATCTGCTGGCTAGTTGCCCTCAGTCGGCCTGAATAACAAAGTCTTGGGTCCTGCGTCGGTTGCTGTCTCCTCTTCTATGATGTCAGGTCTTCAGGGGTATAAAACATGCAGCCAACGCCATTTTATTCAGTCTTTCTTGCCGCGTGGTGCCCGAAGCAGAAGCAGTTCGCAAGTGTTGGTCGGCCGACTCCTGAAATTTTCGCATTCGAGTTTCAGAACCGAAGTCTTCAGCCTAAAGCTAAGTACCCTGTTATATTAAACTGACGCCAGCTTCAAAAACAAGGTCAAAAACATCTTCTATGTCTAAAAAACCGGTGCATGAACCACGTGCACAGGCCCCTATGTCTAAAAAACAGATGATCAAAATGGCTGAGGACTTAATTACCTTGATCAGGGGTTCCAACCCCCCCCTGCTAAGAGGCCTAGCTAAGGCACTGATTATGAATCTTCAGATCAGGTTTCCATTTCTTCTGATTCCTCTTCTGATCAGGAATTTTCTATTCCACCCTATGAGGATTCTGATGCAGAGGAATCCATCCCATCTGCATCTCCTCCTGAGGATTACTCTTTTGGAGAGACTTTGCATACTTTAAGCGAACATTTTCACTGGGAGAGTCAGGACTTCTCTGAATCTAAAAAGAGGCTTAGGGATTTCCTCCTTCTTCCTCAGCATAGGCCTTTGGCTGTACCCCCTGTATTAGACATTGATGATGTGTTTTTCGGAATCAAGCATGGCTCCTGATTCCTTGCCTCCGGCTCCTAGTAAGCCAGACAGATATTACAGGGTTCCTGACTCCCACAAATTTCTATTCAAAAATCCTGCTGCTGATCCAGAGACTATTTCTCAGGGTCCCAAGGATGTAAAGGCCTCTACAGCCAAAAATCCTACCCCCTCTGATAGAGATTCCAGGGCACTGGATAGATGGGGAAAGAAGGTTTATACGTCTGCTACCTTGGCAATCAGAGCCTTAAACTGCCAGTTTCATATGTTTAAATATCAACAGCATGTTATGGGCCTACTGAAACAGAAAATGATGTTGATTTCTGATTGTGTGGAAAATAAAGAGTTACAGGATTTATTGCATTCAGCAGAACAAGTTGTAAAGCATACTTTGTAATGTGGTTTTGATTCCTTGGAGGCCTCTTGCAGGGCCCCAGTTACTGGATCTGTGATTAGAAGGCTTGCCTGGCTGAAGGAGCAAAATCTGCCTGATCATGTTAAAGCTAAATTGCTGGATGCTCCCTTGCAGCATGATGCTCTGTTTGGTAATAAGGCAGAAGAGGTTTTAAAGAAAATGGAAGATAAAGCTAAATCTATGCAAACTGTAAAAGATTTCTTGCAAGTGCAGCCACCCAGATTTAGTAGGCACTGGTGTATTAAAAATTGGTCCTTTCCTGTGTCCAACAGAGCAACTCAAGGCAAATCCAGGCGCTCAAACGGCTCCAGATACCAATCACAGGTTTCTTACAGGTCAAAGCAGTGGGGTGCCTCCACCTCCAATTCTGGAGGAAACAAAGAACCACCCTATAGTAAGCAGTCTCAATGACTTCCCTCTACCATCACTAAACACTTATCATTTGGCAGCCCCCTTGTGGGGAAAACTAGCACCTCATGCTCAAAATTGGCAGTTAATTACCCAGTTCAGGTGGGTATTGAACATAGTATCCCAGGCGTACAGATTTCATTTCCATACTTTGCCAATTCCAAACGGATGGCCAGATCTGCCACAAAATCAGTGAACAGAGGCTCAGAAACAAGTTATGTTCTTCATGGATATGGGGTCTATTCAGCCAGTACCAGAAAAGGAAAAAGGGCAAGGTTTTTATTCAAGACTTTTCCTGGTACCCAGAAAAGACCATTCTTGGCGTCCAGTACTGGACTTATCGATTTTGAACATGTACCTGGACATTCCAAAATTCAAAATGCTGACAGAAATGCTTGGTTAGTGACTCTAGACTTAAAAGAGGCATACCTGCATATCCCAATAAGGGAATCATGCAGAAGATACCTCGACTTCAAGGCAGAGTTTTTGCATTACCAATTCTCTGCACTGCCCTTTGGCTTATCTACTGTGCCCAGGGTCTTTACAAAGTGCGTGGCACCAGTAATAGCCTTCTGCAGACAAAGAAGCATACAAATTTATCCTTATGTGGACGACAGTCTCATTCAAGCAGGGGACAAGGACAGTCTTCTTCAACATCTGGCGTTTGTAAAAAGGCTTCTAGCATGCCTAGGGTACACAATAAATGAAAAAAAATACCAACTGGTACCCTCTCAGATAATTACATTCCTGGGTGCAAGCTTGAATACAACTGCCCAGATGGCTTACCTTACGCCAGACAAACAAAGACAACTGACGATATATTTCAAACAAATGGCAACAAAAACCCAGTTATCTGCAAGACAAATTCTGCAGGCTTTGGGGTTTATGGCATCCTGCATTCTTCTAATTCCATATGTGAGACTGCATATGAGGAAACTTCAGTGGTACCTAAAAAGTTTATGGAGCCAACATTGTCACAGTCTGGAAACAATGATTCCTCTCATTCCCTGCCTGCAACAGGAGTTTCTTTGGTGGGCAGAGACATGTCAGCAAAACAAGGGATTGTCATTCACTCTACCCCCTGCCACCCAAACACTAACTACAGATGCATCAGACTATGCTTGGGGGGGGGGGGGGCACCTGGTGGGGAGATGCATTCAGGACAAATGGAGCCCAAAACAAATGCATTTGCATATCAACCAGAAAGAGATGCTGGCTATTCAGAATGCTCTTGACAGCCTTCAAGGACTTACTTAATCCAGGACAACTACTGATAAAGATGGACAACAACACTTTTATGTGGTACATAAACAAGCAGGGGGGGGTACACATTCCTACCCCCTTTGCAGACTAGCCATGGCATTGTGGAACACAGCTTTGACTTACCAAATATATCTTCAAGCTCAATTCTTGCCAGGAAAACAAAATACTCTGGCAGACGACCTAAGTAGAAATATTATGGACCCACACAAGTGGAAATTGGACCCACAAATCTTCGGCATGTTAACACAGAAATGGGGGAGCCCAGACATAGATCTGTTTGCCTCACCCCAAAATTATCAGTTGGACAAATTCTGCAGAAGAACTCATCACAAAAAAAGCATGGAAAGTGGATGCTCTATCCTTCAGTTGGAAAAACTTATCAGTCTATGCCTTCCCCCCCTGCCTCTTCTCTCCAAGGTCTTACTAAAAGTCAGACAGGAAAAACAAGAATTATCCTAGTTGCTCCGGACTGGCCTCACCAACACTGGTACCCACTTCTAAAGAATATGTCTCAACTTCCCCCTTGGTACTTGCCTCAAATACCTCAGCTACTGTCTCAGCAGAACAATCAAATTCTGCACACTCAGCTCCAAACTCTGAACCTTGCAACATGGCTGATCATTTAATTATTCAAACAACACCACTCAGTAAATCTGTGATCGATGTCATTTTGGAAGCCAGAAGGCCTAGTACTAGAAAATCTTATGCTGATAAAAGGAAGAGATTATGTGCTTGGAACCAAGCACAAGAAACAGACACAGCAAAGCCCAATATTCCTCAGATTTTACAGTATTTGACTGAGATGCTTGAAAAGGGCCTATCTTTTTCTTCAGTAAAAATCCATGCCTCTGCCATCTCGGCTCATTACAACATAGAGCCTCCCCTCTTTTCTCATCCTCTGCTTAAACAGTTTCAGAACTACAGGCTGTCATGGCTGTGGAGCCTTTTTTTTTTTTTTACCCGGACAGGGTGTCCCTCAGGACCAATCCTCCTTTTATGCCTAAAGTGGTATCCGGTGTGGCTCTTAACCAGACAATTCACCTGCCAACTTTTTACCCAAATCCACAGAACAAGGGGGAGCGAATTCTGCATTCATTGGATGTACACAGACAACTAAGATTCGACTTAAACAGGACCAAATCTCTAAGAAAGTCTGAGCAACTACTAGTGGCATTTGCTACAGGGTCAGACGGGGAGGCTATATCAAATCAGACTATTTCTAAGTGGATAAGCCACTGCATTCGTTTCTGCTACCTGCACCATGGTAAACCTGTGCCCAAGGGGATCAGGTCTCATTCCACCAGGGCTGCGTCTACCTCAGCAGCTTTTCTTAGAGGGGTTCTAACCAAAGACATTCTAGAGGCTGCTACTTGGAGCTCTGTTCATACCTTCACAAAGGATTATTATTTGCCTCTCTTCTCCAAATCCAGGGCAGGCTTTGCCACTACAGTTCTGCAGGGCCTTATAGCCGCTCTTAATGCTGTTTAGTTCCATCCTCCCATCCATAGCTTTGGGATTCTACCCAAATGTAATGACTGCAACAGTGAAATACGAAGAACATAGTACAGTTGTGTACACTTACCATAAATGTAGATGTTTGAGTATATTCACTGTTGCAGTAGGGTTACTCACCCGCCATCCCCCCTTTTCTATACCTTTTCTTTCCTTCACTATATACTAAAGCCTTTGTGGTGTATTGGCTGTTAGATGAAGGTAAAGTTTGTTGCTAAAAGTGCATTTATATATATTTTTGTTTATATATATATATATATATATATATATATATATATATATATATATATAAAATTTGTCTCCCCATATGGGGGGGCACCTGACATCTGGGGCAAGAAAAACTGAATAAAATGGTGTCGGCTGCATGTTTTATACCTCTGACTACCTAACATCATGGAAGAGGAGACAGCAACCGACGCAGGACCCAAGACTTTGTTATTCAGGCCGACTGAGGACAACCTGCCAGCAGATTACCCAAATGTAATGACTGCAACAGTGAATACACTCGAACATCTACATTTATGGTAAGTGTACACAACTGTACTTTTTGCCTCCTTATTGTAATATAACCTACTTAGCTACAGGCTTCTCTTTGTAGAGCTGTTCAAACGGGCTAGCTATATATGACTCTCTCTTCTCCTGTCCTTTAGTACCCCCTCCACACTGTCCCAACTTTATTCAAACCATTGTCCTACTGTTTGCTTTTCTTCCAAACCTTTTTCACCTTTTCCATTATTTAAAGTAAACTGTTAATTCTGTAGAGTTACTACTACTCCTCCATTCCAACTTCATGATAATACTTCCTATGAGTGCTAATCTCTTTCTCCATACTCTTCCTCATTTTAGGTGCTAAGACTGGTCACTGTCTACATAACCTTGCAGGAAGTAGCCAAGATTCCCAGTTATACCAACCACAGTGAATCTGTCATGGCACAGCTGAAATTTAAACTGTAAAGTATGTTTCTGTAATTTTGCTTAACAATTGGATTAGTGAGTTCCCTTAAGGTATCCGCTGCACATCACTGGCTCTAATTTGTCTTCCCCACCTGACTCCACTAATCTCTTTGTCCCCTCCCTTAACTATACCTGGCCTGCTTAGCCACATATTAGCTTGAAACTTTAACGGTAGGCTCGTACCATCTTATTTGTGTACCCATTGTTCCCACAGCGCTCTTGTCGCTCATCTAGTCAGGATGCAATAGACGAGACTTCATAGGTTCTGTTCAAGCAGCTTTATTATGTACAGACACATCCGGATTGAGGCTTAATACTTTAACTTGGGTAAAGTTCTAAACAAACTAGCTATTACACTCATACATGTTCACTGTCTGCCTGCACTCTCAAAATGGCACTGAGTATAGCACATGCTTGCTATGTATACATGCACATTCAATCCTTGAAATTTTCTTAAAGATGCAACACTGTTCTACATCCTCCCTGTTTGAGAAATAGACATGCAATGTTAAAACAGTAATTGACATACAATCAATGTGAATAATTCTTTATAGTGCAATTGTACAGAATTAAATATAACACAGTTAAGTCCAGGTCGTTGTGTATTTCACACTAGGTCTAGAAATATGACCAAATCATGTGACATAGAAACTACAATCAGACTTTGCAATTGGGATTGCCTCTGCAGAATGTTCAACTTCCGGGACATCTGGAACATCATTGGAAATGGAAGTAGAAGTTAAGACACGTTCTGGAACAGGAACATTGTCTAAGTTGCTCTGAGATCTAGCGTCTGTATCACAGGAATGATGCTGCAATATCTCATCTAATACAGGAAGATGTCTGTGATTTCAGCTGTACTCCACACCCTCAGATTCTACAAGGTGTAGGACCTTGGCTCGGTACATATACCTGTAATGTGACCAATCCGGTTGAAACCTTTCACCGTTTGTATACTCACTGTCTCTCCTCCTCTCAATGGATGAAGAAATCCTCTCAATTTGTCATTGCTGGACTTCTGGAAAGAACGCTTTCTGAGTAGTTGAGCTCTAATTGCCTTGTTGTTTTTAGCTTTAAGCCTCAACAAACTGGAACTGATAGGCAGTGTTGTTCTGGTTTGCCTGGCTAGAAGTCTCTGAGCAGGTGAGCCAAGTACATCATCACGGGGTATGTTTCTGAGATTAAGTAGATGCAAATAGAGATTGGTATTGTTACGCTTTGACCTCTCAAGTAATTGCTTTGCACTCTGCACTGCTCGTTCAGCTAGACCATTTGACTGTGGATATTCTGGACTACTAGTAACATGCACAAAGTCCGATTTCTTGAACATTTCTGAAACATTTGAATAGTAAACGGAGTACCGTTGTCAGAAATAACTTTGTGTGGACTACCATGTACTGAGAAATGACATTTCAACTTAGTAATAACATCACTGGTGTTAGGTAATAGATCAATTTCAAACCAGTTCGAGTAAGAGTCTACCAATACCAAGTAATGCTGATTGTTCCACACGAATATATTAGTGGCTACTGTTGACCAAGGTAGTTCAAGAATTTGACTTAGCTGAAGTGGTTCTTTTTGCAGATGCGGTTTAGTTCTATTACACACTGAACAAGATGAAAGTACTTTATCATTGTATTTTGCTAGAGAAGGCCAAAATATTAGTCCTCTCACCCTTCTTTTGGTACATTCGGAACCTGGGTTACCATAATGCAAAATCTGGATGTATTCATGCTGTAAGGAAGCAGGAACAACTATTTTAGGACCTTTGAAGAAAATGACTTCTTCTGTCAACATCTCATCTCTGTAAGGAAAATAAGTTTGCACCTCAGGTGGTACACTAGATTGCTTTGATGGCCATCCAACATTAATATAGTGGTTGAGCTTTTGCAAAATTGAATCAGTCTTTGTATGGTCTCTCAGCTCATCAAGTTTCATGGTAGAAAATTTGCGCACTTCCATTACGTCAAAGTCAAAATTCACTTCATGAAGCTGTTCTGTACTATTTCTGGGTAATCTGGATAATGTATCAGCCAGATGAAGAAATTTACCTTTTGTATAGACCATTTTGAAGTTGTACTTTTGCAATTTGAGCATGATTCTTTGTAATCTTGCTGGAGCGGAATGCATAGGCTACTTTAAAATAGTAACTAGAGGTTGGTGATCAGTTTCAATCTGAATAGCTTGACTATACATATAATCATATCCAAAAAAAGAGAGAGTCACCACAGAAGAAAAACCAGCAGGAAACTAACACTTCCAAGAAGACCACAAGTTTAATGGAGTTTATCGCTTTCTTTATTATAGAGACTTCCTCAGAACAAACATTCAGAACTTCACCCAGCCATATAAATACCACCCCCAATTAATCAATTAACTTATTAACCATAATTTAAAGAAATACTTCACAAACTCATTATGAAAAGGCAAAAATTCATAAATACTTAAAACACAATTGGATATGACATAATTCATGACAAACAACACTTAATCTACATTAAAACCATGTATAATTCACATTTGATTAAAACAAATACTTTTCTTAACGTAAAATGTGTTGGAGTCTTAAAACGCTGGAAATGCTAATGGTCTCATTAATCCCAGGATATCTAGATGCATTTAAATACAACTGCCATTTCAATTCTAACAGGTCCAAGTGTGCATCTACTATAGCCCCCTGTTCGTCCTTTACTAACTGTTGCAAAACCAAAAACTTAAAATGATATTCCGGGTTTTCACTAACATGCCTAAACAGGGCGCTAGTAGTCCTCTTGTTTCTAATGTTCCCTAAATGTTCACCAATTCTCAATTTTAGTTTTCTACAAGTTTTACCTATGTAGAAACTGGGACATTGTTCGCATTTAGCCAAGTAAACAACATAAACACTTTTACAGTTGTAATGTTGAATGTGATGTATTAATTAATGATACTGGTAGCATTCAGGTAAATCAAGGCATGTTGTCTGGCACATCTTCCAATATGAATATTAACACTCAGGCTGTACCCAATGATGGTGAATGTTTATTGGAAGTCGGCCGGGGTGATTTGGAAGTGGTTGATGTTCGAGCACATTTTGGCAACAAATTTGAGACAAATAATTTAAATAATTTTGATAACTGTGCCAATGTATTTGGTGCTTGTGATAGTTACGAAGCAAATAATTTGTTAGAAGTGTTAGTGCAATGCCTTGACAATCAGCATGAAAATATTAATATTGGGGGACCTGACATAGTTATTAACACCCAGGGGGATTTTAAGATTTATATCTATTCCAACTTGTTGGTAAGTAACAAACATGCCGATCTCCTCGCAAAGGGCTTCACTTTTGTTCCATGTCGGGTTGGTAATATGGTGGAATCTCTTATTGATTTAAAGAGCTACACCAGGAAACATAATTTAAAGGTATGGTTCAATCATGAAGGTAATTCGGAAGTGCAATTTCGTAATAAGTGTAAGAAGCCTAGTATGTTTAATCCACCTCTTAACAAAACTGTGGAATTGTTTGAGAAAATCTGTGAGAAAGACATTAGAAAAAGTTATGCTTGTAACAGGTTTGTGGATTATTCTAACCTAACTGATGAAGAAACAAAGCTGCTGTTTGAATTGGTCAAGGACCCTTTGATTAGGTTTATGAAACCTGACAAAGGGAATGGAGTTGTGATTATGGATAGGAGAGACTATTTAGATGCAATGAACAATATCTTACTTGGTGATGCTTATGAGGAGAGTTCCTTAAATGAGATCAATGTGGCATATAAAAAGATTGATTTAGTCCTGGATGACATGATTTAGCAAGCTCAAATTGATTTAGATGAATTTGGGTATTAGAAAAATGATCATCCTAGGGTGCCAAATATTTTTGGCATCCCAAAGATACACAAAGGACTTATTAATCCACAATTTAGGCCCATTGTGTTGATGGCAAAAGGTCGAAAACTCACTTTATAGTCAAGTACTTGGACCATCAAATGCAAAGATGCCTTGGTTGTTTGGAATATATTAGTAAAGATTCTTGGCAATTTATTGATAAATGGCATTCAGTTAACCAATGATATAATTATGGTCACTGTTAATGTTATTAATCTGTTCACCGTGATTCCCCATGACTTAGGTTTTGACTGGCTTGAACTGCAGCTCCATAAAACTCTGTTAGTTTCCCAATATCAGCTTAATAAGTTAATTGTACTTATGGAATTAGTGTTGAAAAAGAACTATTTATGGTTTGAGGGACAGTATTATAAACAAGTGAAGGGTGTAGCAATGGGAGCAGCATGTGCCCCCACTTTTGCCAATCTTATCATGTCCTTTTGTGAGCAGGAATTTGTGATGTATAGTGAATATAGTAGTAAAATTGTTCATTACACACATTTTTTGGATGACTTGTTCTTCATCTGGAAGGGTGATGAGAAACACTTAAATGATCCTCAGCTAAATTAATAGTACTGTGGATTTTCTTAAGTTTACCCACTCCTATAGTAGGTACATGGTGATATATTTGGATGTTGAATTAGTAATCAATTGGGATACAATGAGTTTTATTACTAGGATCCACAGAAAATCCATGTTTTCGAATTCCTATCTTAATTTTGATAGTTGGCACCCGCACCATCAGAAGAAGGCAGTTGTTAAAGGCCAAATTGTGCGGGCAGCCAGGATGGTGAGCTCTGAAGTGGATTTTTCTGTTGAATTCAATTTCATCATTAATATGTTTAAGCAAAGAGGATATCCCAATGGTCTTCTAGACTAACTCCGTCAAGAAGTCGTTCGAAAAAGGGCAAGTGGCATATATAGGCCCATGGTTTTAAGGGTTAAAATAAATGGAATTGTGAAAAGATTAGATATAATTCAACCTTCATTTTAACATACAATAAAATGGCACACAGTATTGTAGATATAATTAACACAAATTGGGAAATTCTTCATTTTGATGGTAATGTAGGACTCAAAGTAGGTAAAAATCCCAGGCATGTTTTTAGGAAAGATCAATCATTAAAGAACATTTTGAAGGGTATTAGATATGAGGTTAGAATCAACAGAAAACTGGGTAATTTTAACTGCCTTTCCTGTTCCTTTTGTTCATTTATTAAAGAGACAGATGGCAAAGTTAGGATCAATGGTAAAACACTTAATATAACGGGGCATTACAACTGCAACTGTAATAGTGTTTATTTTGTTTATTTGGCTAAATGTGAAAAATGTCCCAGTTTCTACATAGGTAAAACTTGTAGAAAACTAAAATTGAGAATTGGTGAACATTTAGGGGACATTAGAAACAAGAGGACTACTAGCGCCCTGTTTAGGCATGTTAGTGAAAACCCGGAACATCATTTTAAATTTTTGATTTTGCAACAGTTAATAAAGGACGAACAGGGGGCTATAGTAGATACACACTTGGGCCTGTTAGAATTGAAATAGCAGTTGTATTTAAATGCATCTAGATATCCTGGAATTAATGAGACCATTAGCATTTCCAACGTTTTAAGATTCCAACACATTTTAGGTTAAGAAAAGTATTTGTTTTAATCATATGTGAATTATACATGGTTTTAATGTAGATTAAGTGTTGCTTGTCATATCCAATTGTGTTTTACGTATTTATGAATTTTTGCCTTTTTATAATGTGTTTGTGAAGTATTTCTTTATTAATTGGGGGTGGTATTTATATGGCTGGGTGAAGTTCTGAATGTTTGTTCTGAGGAAGTCTCTATAAATATAATCATGAAACTTAGAACATGCAAACACTATTGCCAAAAGTTCTTTCTCAGTTTGAGCATACTGCATCTCAGTCTGGGTAAGAGTTCTTGATACACAGGCTATTGATCTGCCTTCTTAAAGAATGACTGTACCAAGACCAAATTTTGAAGCATTACAGGAAAGGGTTACTGGCTTGTTAACATCATAGTATCTAAATGTAGGTGGAGTGGCAGTTTTCCCCTTAAGGTCATCAGATGATTTCTGGTGCTGTTCTAACCAAGACCATGTAACATTTTTGTGCATCAGCTCTCTCAAAGCTGCGGTCAACTCACTGAAATCTGGTATAAACTTGCCTAAATAGTTAACCATACCAAGAAAACACCGTAGAGCTTGAACATTATCTGGCACTGGCATCTTGAGAATGGCTGCTTGTTTAAATGGGTCTGGTTGCAAGCCAATACTTGTAAATAAATGACCAAAATGTGGAACTTCTGGTAGTCTGAATTTGCATTTTAGAGTTCACTTCACATGCTTTGTCTAGAACTCTCTTCAGATTTCTGTCATGCTCTGCTTCACCATTGCCTCTGACCAATATAGCATCTACTATTATGGCTCAGGGGTATCCTGAAAAAAATTTGCTCCATTGCACATTGAAAGACTTCACTTGCAGAATTTATTCCAAATGGCATCCTTAGGAATCTATATCTGCCAAACAGGGTACTGAAGGTAGTCAATAATGAGGATTTGTGATCAAGCATCACTTGCCAAAATGAATTCTGTGCATCTAAGACAGAAAAAACAGTGGCATTCAGTATTAGGGTTGCAACCTCTTTGACTGTATGCATTGGATGATGTGGCCTCTATAGTGCTTTGTTCAAGTCTCTTGGGTCAATGCATATTCTGATTTCGCCTGAGCCTTTTTTGTGAGCTGCCACCATAGACAAAACCATTTCAGTTGGTTCTGTAACTGGGCAAATCACATCTTGCTGCACCATTTTATCCAACTGAGCTCGGATTTTATCCTGCATGGCTATCAGAATTCTTCTTGCAGTTCTGACTATTGGATTGACTTCTGGATCAACTGGAAGCTTGCCCAACTTATCAAAAACATCAGCATACTCTGAGAAAATAGCTTCTGAGAAATTGGAACTAGGATATGTACTTATCTGATGAATTTCTTTGGTAAAAGAAAGTAGATTCATTCAAAAGCTATCTCTGAGACCCAGTAATGACTGTACAGGTCTTCAGACAACATACAATAACAAGTTGTAACAGATTTTGGCCAAGTAACATAAAAAGTATTACTGAACCTTTTTTTGAATCTCTTCACTTCCATAAGCAACAAGTTTTGCACAGCTGACCACAATGAGTTGTTTATTAGCAAAAGTATCTGTGGACATAACATTGCACTTTGAACCAGTGTCTACTTTGAGTTTGGTGGGTTTACCATTGATCCGGACAGTACAAAACACTTCATTTCTTGGAAACAAATTCACTGCATTAACCTTTTCACCAACTACTGATACACCAGCTACACAGAAAGTAGACTGCTGTAATTCTACTTGATCAGGTTGCTTTCTTTAGTGACCCTTCTTTACAACCATGTGAGGTTTACTTGATTTGCAAAACCTTTGAAAATGATTCAGTTTCAACACTTGTGGCATTGCTGACCAAATGCTAAACATTTCTCTCTTTTAGGCTCATGATTAGCTCCACAGTTGCGACAGTTAACAATAAAGTTGGACTTGGGCTTTGCTGACTCATGCTTGTACTGTACTGAGCATGCACCCTTCTTAGAACTTGCTGAAGTACTATGTGGTTTCCCTGGCGAACCTGCAGGGGTTGTGGTTGCCATGTGCTTAGGCCTGCTTCTGTTTGCCACTTGTTGAATGCTGCCTACATTTACTCTAGAACTTGTTGAAACCATACTCTTATCACTTGCAAGCATACTTGTGTGCTTTTCTGTAACTTCATGGATTTGACAAATCTCTGTAGCTTTGCTTAACGTTAAGTCACTGTCACAAAGCAAAATCTTACTCACTGCAGCACTATTAATACCACACACAAGCTTGTCCTTTATCAACTCCTCCTTTAGGTCACCAACTGACACGTTGTAGCCTTATTACTAAGGTCAGTTATATAAGCCACAAATGTTTCCCCTGGTTTCTGATCTCTTGTGTAAAACAAATGCATCTCTAATGTAATATTTGTCTGGGGTTACACATCAGCACTTCAATCACTCAGGGTCTTCCCTTGATTCAGCCTGTACAACAATATGACGGTTTTTACCTTCTCCTTCATATATTGCTGGTGCATACACAAATGAACGCTATCTTTCTATGGCCTCTAACCCAGCTAAGTTTAGCAAAACGAATTCCCTAGTGCATGCATCTTTATCTGAATAAGCTGCTTGTATAAAAATATCATAATCTTGCTCAAATATTCTCCAATTCTCTGTAATATTCTGATCAAATACAAGTGGCTTTTGAAATCTGTCTGCCATATTAACACATACCAATGAAGGGTTTTGCAAATAAGCACGAACATACACATATACGCATATGTCAGAAATGTATGCCCACATTTATAACTATACCCTTATACTTTGTGCTTTTGAAATTATGCTTTTGAGCTTTTTAAAAATATATCATTGGATGTGCTTGTAGTACTTTAGTTTCTTGGGCACTGTAACACTCTTGAAGTCATGGTACTTTAAGAAATCACTGCGTATCAGTGTAAGAAACGTTTCAGATAACTGTACTGTGCAAATAAACTGGGCAGGAGAAGCTCAGAATAAGAAACATTTCAAAGCAATTGAATTTTGCGAATAATATTTCTAAGTAGTTGCACTTTGCAAATAAAATTTCAAAGTAATTGCACTTTGCAAATAGAGTGCACAGCACACTGATGCTTCCCCCAAAGTGGTGGTACTTCACTAAGCAACTCTTTGCAGTGCCTGACACACTCTGCAATGCCGGCACTTTGAATAGACACACCCAGCACAAGAACCTTTTTGAAATAACTGTACTTTGACTGTACTTCACAAAATAGTTGCACTTTGCACACTAACAGACTCTTCAGAATAAATGCACAGTAATGAGCACACAATGTAAACACTCTTACATACTTTGAAATACTTCAGATAACTTTAGCTGTGGCTTTCAGGATTTTAGTTAATACAAAACAGTAGTTTTATGCCCAAAACACAACACTTTTGCCCAAAATATGCAGTTGCCTTGCTTCATTTACACTTAATGTGCCTTTTTTGCCCCTATGATATTCATTTTGCCCATTTAATCTCTTTTCATGCCCATTAAACTTTTCTTGTGCCGGTTTTACTCTAAACATGCCCGTTTTGCTCTACACATACTCGTTTTGCTATAAACATGCTTGTTTTGCAACTCAGAGGTAATTTCTGTCCCTTTATGAGCTTCTCTGACAATCGTGTTATCAAATAACTTAAACATTTTGCTTAGTTAATAAACCTTTTTGTGCCTTTCACTTGTTTAATAATGTGGTTTGTGTCCTTGTAATCCTCCATTTCATCTTATTTATAAAAAAAACTGTGCACTTTTTTGTTACCTTTGTTGCTTTTCTGGCTAGTTTTCATGCTTGTTTCTTTTAGTTTACCTTCACTGTTGTCTCTGCACCTCGTTTCTCTGAATATCAGTTTCTGGCATCCCTCTTCTGACTCCATGTCACTCGTCTAGTCAGGATGCAGTAGACAAGACTTCGTGGGTTCTGTTCAAGCAGCTTTATTATGTACAAACACATCAGGATTGAGGCTTAATACTTGAACTTGGTTAACGTTATAAACAAACTAGCCATTACATTCGTACATGTTCACTCTCTGGCTGCACTCTCAAACTGCCACTGAGTATAGCACATGCTCGCTATTTATACATGCACATTCAGTCCTTGAAATGTTTTTAAAGACACAGCACACGCACTCTTGTTCTGCACGTCTCAACTCTGAAAGTAGTAGAATGCTTCAATTAAATTGTACTGTATTGCATTAACACACAAAGTTTTAAGTTATTGGAGCTAATAACTGACACATTTAATAGTGGTTAAGCCCAATAACAGGGTTTGACTGACAAACCTCCCCACTGCCCACATAATTTAGGTAGACAATAATAGTCTAGCATGCTATACGATAAGATGTACTGATTGACTCTGAGGCTTATCAACGCTACAAACAGGGTCCAGCCCGCTCTGTTCACCCTCACTTCGCTCAGGCTCACTCCACTCCCTTACCCTACCCCCATTCCCACACACTCCTAAATTAGCTGAATTTATTTTCACCAAACCACTCCCACTAGAAATTCTTATCCAATTAGCATGCAATTCATTAATTACTATTAACTGCTTCTTTCTTGCTCCTCCCATTTAACCAGTACGTTACTCTTCCTGCCCCTCATACGTAGCTACCTTTTTCCTATTCATTCATAAGCAATCACCCTATTGGTATTTCAGCTACTCATATGTTCTACTTCTCATGAATACCTTGCACATGTAAACTAAATACAAGACAATTTCTCCTTACCCTAAACAACTTAATGTAACCAAAATGTTAACCCTGTATAGCATACTACTCATAATTCTTGCAACAGCTGCCTATCTCACAACAATGTTCAGCTAGTTACAAACCAAGCCAACCACAAAACTGCATCCATTTATTTCCAATTACAATCCAATCATTTAGAAATATCTCCTGCTATATTCAAGACCACCATTTTCTACCACGTGAATCATAATATACTCCCACATAAAAAAATTGAAAAAAAAAATCTCACTCGTATCACAAACACATATCCAAACTGTATCAAAGTCTTATACACATAGTAAAGAAACTCAAACTCATAAAAATGGTGATATCCATCCAAATCCAGGTCATTGCCACCCACTCTCAACCCACACTCATATGCAAAGCTTGATTTGCTTTTATCAATATTATTTCTAAGGTACAAGTTTAAAAAAAAATTTTTTAAAAATTTCCTTTTAAAATGTTTTTTTTTTTAATTGTGTAATAAATACAATTGAATGGATAAATGGATAGTGATTATCAATAATCTTTTTATTATAAGTAAGTGAAGTAGCTCTTTTGGCCAGGCTAGAACCAAGCGTTCTTATTAAAAATTGTTAACCATTTCTTTCCTTTGGCACAGGACTTTGCCTTGTTACGCCGTTTGTTTGTTTTGGAGTTCTTTTTCGTTGGTTTCACACTCATATGCAAAGTATATTTAATATACCTTGGAAGGGATCTGACCTGATACTTCTAAATTTAAATCTCAGAAGTATTATTAATATGGTTCATGAACTTCATGCTATCATCTCTCTTTACTCTAGATATAGCCATTCTAACAGAGACTTTATTGAAACTACAGAACAGACAATGAAGTCACTCCCCCGGCTATAACATACTTAGGTCAGATAGAAAAGAGAAAAAAAGTTGGAGGTTTAGCGATAGTATTCAAGGGATACCCTCATAGTACATCCAATAAATCTTAACATACATTTTAACAATACCAATATGCTATCAGTGAAATTACAAATCAACCTCAACAAGTATATAATAGTAAAAGGCATGTATAACCCACCTGGCAATACATTTTCCAACAGTCATGCACATCCTGCAATGTAATTCACATGACATTACCCATGAAACCGTCATTATGGGTGATTTCAACATTGACTGGATAACAAGTAACTCAGAAAATCCCAGCAATCATATCAACCTTTTCGGCTTTACAGAAATAATCCACACTCCTACCAGAATAGACAAAAAAAACAGACAGTCTGTCCTAGACTGGACCCTGACAAATAAACCCTCCTACTAATGAATCACAGGCTGTTTATCCGACAGCCTTAGTGGCTACATACCTACCTATCTCCTCAGGCAGCACACCAACCCTACTAAACATGTCATTTATCACGAAATTTGTAATGAGAACAGTTTCAACCCCCAAGATCTGATAAACACTCCGAAAAATGCAACTGGTCTCCTTTTAAGAATTTATCCTTAAATGCTGCTGTAGAATACTTTAATAATACTTTTCCTTAACATTCTTAACAGATTGGCACCTCCCAGAACAATCCATGTACAGGCAAGCTATACCCTATGGCTGACTAGCAAAACAAGAACTCTCCTTAAGCTAAGAGACAAGACTTGGGCCTTATGGCAAACCAACAAAATTCAATATAATTGCTTAGCATATCAACAAATCAGGAATAAGGTCAAACCCAAATCAAAGTAGATAAAACAAATTACTACACCAACATAAATTTAAATATCAAAGAAACCCATAAAAATTCTAGACCACTGTCAAAAATGTCTTACATCCAGGGCAAACTACAACCCCCTCCCCTAACATAACAGTCAGCTCAGGGTCCATTGCAGAATAGTTCAATAAATATTTTACAGAAAATAATCTATCACTAACCAAAAACAACCAACAACACCCAGCATCATCATCATCTAATGCAACCAACAATAACAGTAATACTTTCTCATTCCAACCCATCCCCACCAAAACCATAGAAAAACTACTAAAAAAATTAATCCTACCATAGTAGCAGCCAATAATGTGCCATCTGAATATCTAAAAATTGCAGCTAAAGCCATTTCCTACCCTGTATCAATACTGATTAATTGATCTATTGCCAAACAGCATGTCCCATTAATTTGGAAAACCTCATACATAATCCCCCCATAAAGGTGGAAAATCAACCAAACATGCAAACTATAGACCCAACACAATTCCATCCCCACCTTCTAAACTGTTAGAAAGATGTAGTCATTCTCAACTTCTGCATTATATCACTAACAATAACTTAGTAGCCAAATCCCAACATGGTTTCAGACCCTACCATAGTACCACTACAGCACTTCTCAGCTAAACTAAACTTTTTGTATCCACTGTTATGTGCAGCACCTAACATGCAACAGCTCCAAGAAATAACTCAAAAGTCATTTACTCAAAATGAATAATGGCTATCTAACTCTCAACTCATACTTAACCCCAACAAAACCAAACTGATAACTTTTTCATCCCACCTGACCCGCAGATCCCCTACCTACTTTTTATATCACTGCTTCCGACAATACAAAAATTACCCCTGACCCTTTCATAAAACTACTAGGAGTTACAATCGATAAAAAATGAGATTTGACTTGCACATATCACAAACAATTAAGAAAATACACAAAAAATGGAAACCCTTTATAGAAACAAACATTTTCTAACAGATAGTTCTAGAGTAGCTGTTGCCAGAACCCACCTAATGTCTACTCTCCTCTATGCCACACCCATTCTTACCAACCTTAAAAAAACAGACTTAAGTAAACCAGAAACACGCTACAATAAAACAGCAACATTTGCCACAGACACGTCGCAGAGGACACACCATTGTCTCACTCTTAAAAAAAAAAAAAAAAAAACTCTCCTGGCTTGAACTGTACAGCTACTAGCTTATAACCATTTAACTGTGGCCCACAAACTATTGTATCAATTTGAGAAAACTCCAGCTCTCCTAAATATGCTACAACCATACTCAACATACGTTCGCTTTGCGCAGCAAGCAAATCACTACTATAAGTCACTAATTCTAAAAACACTGCAGGGGACTGTCTATATTTCTGCCATGATGCTCATCATGTTTCACTGTTGCAGTCATTACACTTGGGTTATCCTGCTGGCAGGCGACCCGCAGTCGGTTATCCTGCTGGCAGGCAACCCGCAGTCGGCCCGAGTTCCAAAGTCTTGGTCCGGCGTCGGTTGCTGTCGCCTCTTCCCTGACGTCAGTGCACTAGGGGTATAAAAGTTGCAACCTATGCCATTTTCTTCAGTCTTTCTTGCCATGTGGTGCCCGAAGCAAAAGCAGTTCGCAAGTACCGGTCGGCCGACTCCTGAGATTTTCAAAATTGAATTTCAGAACCGAAGTCTTCAATAAAGCTAAGTACCCCGTTGGAGAAACTTTTTCTTGCTCCAGACCGATGTCAGTAAAAGTTAATAATTGTATTTCTTGTAGGAAGCAAATACCTCATAAGGACTTTCACTCTTACTGCATTCCTTGCCTAGGCCCTGACCACGACATTACTGGTTGTTGGTTTTGTGCTAGATTCAATAAACGCACTATTAAATGTCGGTTTGATTTTGCTTTACATTATTTTGGACAAAGATTTAATTATGTAATGCCGTCGGAACAACCGACGACCAGAATGTATAAAAAACGCAAAGACAAAGAAAAAGACAGGCATCCGAGGTCAAAACCGATGACAAAGCCTCTTCTAGGCCAGTCGCCGGTTCTCAGTGAGGCACCTTCGCAGCCCCTGACACCTGCTACCTCAGAGCCACAGGCCATAAACGACAGCCACGTGGAGACACCGAGGTCTGTGGAAACTCAAGGTATTGGGCCTACGGAAACTATACCCTCAGATGGGTCTGGAGCCGCTGAGCAGGCACCGGCTTCTGCAGGTGTTTTCAGACCTTCATAGCTTACAATTAAGGCTACTACAGCAGCAAAGGCAAAGTCAAAAACACTATTAAAGACAAGGAAACAAGTGCAGCATTCTCCAGAACAGTCATCCATGCCAAAGAAACAGATGCTTAAAATGGCCAAAGACGTTATTACTTTAATCAGGGGCTCCCATCCCCCTCCTGACAAAAGGCCTAGGCAAGACACTGATTATGATTCCTCTGATCAGGTTTCCATTTCCTCTGATTCTTCTTCTGATCAGGGCTATTCTCTCCCTCCCTATGAGGACTCTGATGCTGAAGAGTCCATTCCTTCAGCCTCACCGCCTGAGGATTATTCTTTTGGGGAAACCCTGCACACCATGAGGGAGCATTTCCATTGGGAGAGCCAGGATTACTCATAATCCAAGAAATGGCTCAGAGATTTCCTTTTATTGCCTCAGCACAGGCCCCTGGCTATCCCACCTGTGCTTGATATTGTAGATGATGTTTTTTCTGAATCCAGTCTGTCTCCAGATTCTTTATCCCCTGCACCAGTAAAGCCAGACAGGTACTACAGGGTCCCTGACTCTCATAAATTTCTTTACAAAAACCCCGCTGCAGACCCAGAAAAAAATTCTCAGTGTCCTGAAGGGGTTAAAGCTTCCACTGCCAAAAATCCTGTCCCCTCAGATAGGGATTCCAGAGCTCTGGACAGATGGGGGAAAAAAGTTTACACTTCTGCTACTTTAGCTGTAAGAGCCTTAAACTGTCAGTTTCATATGCTTAAATATCAACAATAACTCATGTCATTGTTAAAGCAGAAAATGGTTACAAATATAGAAAGTCCTGACAGTAAAGAAATCTAGGATTTATTGCATGCAGTTGAACAAGTGGGAAAGCATACTCTGCAATGTGGTTTTGATTCGTTAGAGGCTTCTCGTAGAGCCACAGTTATAGGCTCAGTTATTCAAAGACATGCTTGGTTGAAAGAACAAAGTTTACCTGACCATATTAAAGTAAAATTGTTGGTTGCTCCACTACAGCATGATACTTTGTTTGGTGTTAAGGCAGAAGAGGTGTAAAAGAAAATGGAGGATAAAGCAAAGTCAATGCAAACGGTGAAAGATTTCTTACAGGTTCAACCACCTAGATTTAGCAGAAACTGGCCTTCAAAAAATTGGTCCTTTCCAGTGTCAGACAGGCCACAAAGAGGCAGATACAGACGCCCAAGAGGCAGATCTCAGCTCCAAGGCTCCTACAGACCTAAACAATAGGGTGCTTCAGCCCCCAAAGGAGGAGAATACAAATTACAACCTTATAGGAAACAGTCACAATGACTTCCCTCTGCAAATGCCAAGCTCTTACCAGTTGGCAGCACCCCTAGGGGGAAAGCTAGCACTTTTCTCAAAAAATTGGGACATGATCACCCAAGACCAATGGGTGCTGAATATAGTTTCTCAGGGGTACAGGTTCCACTTCCACATGCTTCCAAAACCAAAAGGTATGCCAAACCTGCCACAAAACCAATGGGCAGAGGCACAAAAACAGATTGCTGCTCTTATGGATATGGGAGCTATTCAAAAAGTTACACAAGAGGAGCAGGGACAAGGATTTTACTCAAGACTTTTCTTAGTACCCAGAAAAGACAAAGCCTGGAGACCAATACTGGACCTGTCAATGCTAAATACTTTCCTGGATGTTCCAAAATTCAAAATGTTAACACTACAACAACTTCTGCCCATGCTGGGCAAGGAGGCTTGGCTAGTTACTTTGGATCTCAAGGAGGCATACCTGCATGTTCCAGACAATCGTGCAGAAGATACCTCAGATTTATAGCAGGCTCAATGCATTACCAATTCTCTGCACTGCCCTATGGCTTATCTACTGCACCCAGGGTCTTCACAAAATGCCCGGCACCAATAAATGCATTTTGCAGACAAAAAGGAATTCAAATATATCCCTACTTGGACTACTGCCTTATTCAAGCAGAGAGCAAGGACATTCTTCTAAAGCACCTGGCGTTTGTAAAAAAGATTGCTAATTTGCCTAGGGTACACAGTAAACGAAAAGAAGTCAAAACTAGTGCCCTCTCAAGAGATAATATTCCTGGGTGCAAGCTTAAATACAACAGCCCAGATGGCTTATCTCACACCAGACAAACAAATGCAACTGACTGATTACTTTCAAATGATGGCAACAAAGACGCAGCTCCATGCAAGACAAATTCTGCAGGTTCTGGGTTTCATGGCATCCTGCATTCTACTAATTCCATATGCAAAACTGCATATGAGGAAACTACAATGGTATCTGAAAAGTGTTTGGATTCAGCATTGTCACAGCCTAGAGACAATCATAACCTTGATTCCCTGCCTACAATAGGAGTTTCGATGGTGGTCTCAGGCCTGTCACCACAACAAGGGACAGCCTTTCACCTTACCTACAGCCAGGCAGACAATAATAACGGATGCATCAGATTATGCCTGGGGAGCACATATGGCAGGAAAACGTATTCAGGGCACGTGGCCCAAGGAACAAATGCATCTTCACATCAATCAAAAAGAGATGCTAGCTGTACAAAATGCCCTGACAGCCTTCAAGGACCTAATACATCCAGGACAACTATTAATAAAGATGGACAACAATACCACAGTTATGTGGTACATAAGCAAGGGGGCACACATTCCTACCTCCTATGCAGACAAGCCATGACTTTGTGGAACACAGCACTGACCTACCAGGTACATCTGCAAGCACAATTCCTGCCAGGAACAGAAAATACACTGGCAGAAGAACTAAGCAGAAATCTCATGGATCCTCACGAATGGAAGCTAAATCCACAAGTGTTCAACATGATAATAAGGGAATGGGGACGCCCAGACATAGATCTTTTTGCCTTCCCACACAATTGCCAAATACAGAAATTTTGCACAAGGACTTATCACTGTCAAGCATGGAAAGTGGATGCTCTATCATTCAGCTGGAAAAACCTGACAGTCTATGCCTTCCCTCTGATGCCTCTTCTCACCAAGGTGCTTCTAAAAGTCAGACAAGAGAGGCCAAAAATTATCCTGATTGCACCAGACTGGCCACACCAGCACTGGTACCCAATCCTAAAGACTTTGTCCCAAGGCCCACCTTAGCCTCTACCTCAAATACCTCATCTTCTGACACAGCAAAACAATCAGATTCTGCACAGTCAACTCAGAACCTTAAACCTGGCAGATAATGTAGCCACTCAGACTGCACCTCTCTCTAAAGCTGTTATGGATGTAATTTTGGAAGCCAGGAGGCCCAGCACTAGGAAATCTTATGCAGAAAAATGGAAGAGATTCTGTGCTTGGAACCAGGCACAAGGGCTCGACCCACTGGTCCCTAATATACCTCAGATTTTGCAATACCTGACTGAGATGTTGGACAAAGGCCTATCTTTTTCATCTATTAAAATCCATGCCTCTGCCATTTCAGCTCATTACAATACGGATCCTCCTATTTTTTCACATCTTCTACTACAGCAGTACCTCAGAGGGGCAAAGAATATAAGACCCCCTAGGAGAGCACCAGTACCTACTTGGGACCTCAATTTTGTTTTAGAAAAACTAACACTGCCTCCATTTGAACCAGCCAGCATGGCTGATCTGAAATTCTTGTCATGGAAAACTGCTCTGCTCCTAGCAATAACTTCAGCAAGAAGAGTCTCAGAGTTACAGGCATTGATGGCTGTGGAACCTTTCCTCATTTTTCATCAGGACAGGGTTTCTCTTAGGACAAACCCAACATTCATGCCAAAAGTGGTCTCCAGTTTGGCCTTAAACCAAACCATTCATTTGCCTACTTTCTACCCAAATCCCCAGAATAAAGGGGAAAGACTTCTGCATGCTTTGGATATACACAGGAAACTACGAATTTACTTGGACAAAACAAAAGCTTTCAGAAAAACTGAGCAACTGTTTGTAGCATATGCTGCAGGATCACAAGGAAAGTCTATTACAAAGCAGACAATCTCCAAATGGATAGAACACTGCATCCGCTTCTGTTATGCACAACATGGCAAATCTGTGCGTAAGGGCATTAGGCCTCATTCTACCAGAGCAGCAGCTTTCCTCAGAGGGGTACCAACCAAAGACATATTAGAAGCTGCAACCTGGAGCTCAGTGCACACTTTTACCAAGCACTACCACCTACCTCTCTACTCAAAATCCAGAGCAGGCTTTGCCACTGCAGTTCTGCAGGGCTTGTTAGCCTTGCCAAATCCAATCTAGACCCAGTCACCCAACCTCAGCTTTGGGATTCTACCCAAGTGTAATGACTGCAACAGTGAAACACGATGAACATAGTACAGTTGTGTACCTACCATAAATGTAGATGTTCGAGTGTATTCACTGGTGTAGTCCAGGTTACCCATCCACCATCCCCCTCTTTGCTGGGACTATTCTGTACTTCTCAACTCAATACAACCTATGTGGTGTATTTGCTTGTAGATGAAGGAAATGTTTATAATAATATATGCATGGTTGTTTGGCATATTTTTATCTTTTCAGCCTTCCTGTCTGGGGGCACCTGACATCTGGGGCAAGAAAAACTGAAGAAAATGGCGTCGGTTGCAACTTTTATACCCCTGGCGCACTGACATCCGGGAAGCGGCAACAGCAACAGACCCCGGACCAAGACTTTGGAACTCGGGCCGACTGCGGGTCGCCTGCCAGCAGGATAACCGACTGCGGGTCGCCTGCCAGCAGGATAACCCAAGTATAATGACTGCAACAGTGAATACACTCGAACATCTACATTTATAGTAGGTACACAACTGTACTTTGCTAAAACTGGAACTATTAGAACCACCTCCAATTTGGCCCAGTTAAAAAAAATACTCAAAAATAATTTATCAGACTCATGGCTCTGCTCATGTAACAGCCCAGGCTAACTAGGAACAAGTATAAGTATTTCTAACTTTGTCATAAAACTATCTCTACAACATGTTATGTCACACATACAGTTTTCTTATTATTTTTTCATATTTTACCTATCCACCATCACACTAACTTAAACAAAAACATCGTTTAACTCATCTTCACCATCAAAATATTTTTTCTTTTCCCAATATCTTCTTATCCTGACCTTCCTCACCTCCTCACTGTACCTTTGTCTCTTCATTAATATAAATGAACAGAACGTTTTACAATATGCGTTATTTACTCTAGCCTCCCTTTTTTTAGTCCAGCCTGTATATTACACTGCTTAATTAAGTTCTCTGTGCTACCATAGACCATTCTAGCAATTAACTCTGGTCTCAAAACAACAGCCAGAATTCCTTCATCCAGATATCTTGGCTCTGGGTTTTAGATCAGAGATTTTAGATAGAAAGTCACAAGTCACAATTAGTACCATAGACTTTCCTATATTGCACATCTGTATTGCTGTAATTTCCTGAAAACTTTAGCCAAGTCTACCTGATTTTAACTACTGTATATGCACTTTATATTACAAGATCACTGTTAATTCTTTTAACAGAATATAAAAGTATCATTATGTTAATCTTGTAGTTATTTACTGTTACTGTGTGGAGCTTTTCTCCCCAAGCCTCTACTGAAAATGGGTTTTCTTAGTCTGACTGTCCTGGTAAACAAATGTAAAATAAATAAATAAGTTAGGGAAGTGGTTGGAGTCTGTTGCCATTATGTTTTTAAATGAAGGATGAATGTTAAATTCCAAATACATGCATCTGGAGCATTTCTCCTTGGGCCTCTGCTGAAAATGGGCTCTCCCATTCAGACTTTCCTGGTAAACATATGTTAAATAAATAATTAACAATAAAAGTAAGCTTGAGCATTCTTGGTCTATGGATCAGCTTTTAGGTGGGACTGGAAAATGTAATAGTTGTAAAAAATGTAGTTTTATTAATACTAAAGCAAATGGGGGGTATTTGCAAAATTGTTAAGGACATTATTAAGCTCCCTGAGGCCAATTGTGGATCCATTATAGTTGTTCAAATTGCTAAGTGCTGTACCTATGACTGCTTTTATGTTGGCAAGATTCAACGAACTCTGAGGCTACATATTTATGAACACAGTTATGTCATAAGAGTAGGTAATATTAAAAATGCCTTAGCAAAATATGCTAAGATTTGTTTAAAAATGTCTAAATTAGTATTTTCTGTGTTAGAAAGGATTTAGTGTGGACATTTAGTTGGCCCATGGCAAGATCATTTGGAAATAAGAGAACTCTGGTGGCAGGTTATGTTAAAAAGCTAAGAAACGCCCAGGGCTCAATGAAAACATTAGCATTAGCTGTTGCTCAATGAAAACATTGGCATTAGTTATTTATTAAGAAAAAAAAGGCTAGTGTTATTTCTTAATCAATATATTTTCTGTTATGTATAGTTTTGAAATTATGGGAAATATATTTATTTGTATTAATTGAATGTGAGTATTAATTTTTAACAGATTCTGTTTTCAGTTATGCATGTTTATTTAAAGTGATTATTTCAAAATTATGAAGTCATTAATTGGCAGGTTTTGTAATGGTATAGTGTTTGTAAAATTGTATTCTGGTGAAGTCTGTTGTAAGTGTACAGATGAAAGTGCTCAATAAATTTATTTTGATCTTTGGTTCTTGTGGTGACATTTGCATTTTCAGCACTAATACTGTTTTACTGGTGTGTTGTTTGTTTTAGTAGAGCATTGTTGATGGGCGGCCATCTAGTTCATGGTGTGATAAGTAAATGAGCTGGGTAGCATTCACTTGTAGCCTTCATACAGCAGGGTGATGTGAGTCTAGTAATCTGCCATAGACTGTAGCATCACTTTAATATCCCTTCATTTCTTTGGGAAGTGAATGCTCTGGCAGACATTCTGAGCTGTACCTCTAGTTTGTTTCTGTGGCTGACAGTTTTGAAATCTCCTGTTTGGATCTTTTAAGAGTGAGGCACCTGGCTCCTTTTTTCCATATGAGATAATACTGTCTAATGAGGTACCTAGAAGACCATCCTGTTCATCCTGCCCAGATCCTGTTCTTCGTTCATCTTAGAATTAAGGAGTTGATGGTTGAAATGTTGTCTGTCTCTTTGTTGCTGCTGGGGAGCTTTCTTTGTGCCCCCCCCCCCCGATATCACTCGCATTTAAAAGATTTAAGGAATATAGGCCAAGACTGATCCTCTCTGCTTCTTAGTGGCCAAGTATACGTGATGTCAGATTGTCTGTAACCAGTCCATGCAGGAAACTTTCCTAGAACCAATTGAGAAGTCTTCCTCCTCGGTTAGTGCAGTAAGCAGTACTGTCTCACTGCCTGATTTCACATTTAATTCCACTCCTGCCATTAGATCTCTCAGATGGAGTCCTAGAGGTGGCTGAAGCTGCAAGGAAGCCATCCACTAGTCAGACTTTTTCTTCAGATTGGAAGAGATGCTGTGGCTCGGTGGAAAGGTATTGTCTGCCACTTCCGTTTGCTTGGTTTAGGTGATCCTGACTAGTCTTGCACAACTATATGAGTTAAGCTTTGTGTGAAGATAGGTGAAGGCTGCCAGCCTAGCCAGATAGAATTTTGTAGATAATTCTGTCATTTGTAAATATTAATGTAAGCCATATGCTTGTTCTGTTTGCTAAATGTTGAACTTCAAAAATGTAACCACATTGCACTCTGCTGGAGGAAAGCTGATAAGTCAAGAATGGTATAATTCTCTGATCTAAAAGCCAGAGCCAAGATATCTGGATGAAGGAATTCTGGCTGTTGTTTTGAGACCAGAGTTAATTGCTAGAATTTGCATGTATAATTTCTTTTATTGCTCTGGCTTCCTGGCCAGCTGCAAGATCAAAAGGGCTATTAACCTCTGAGTTTCTGTTAGCCTGGGAACAAGAAAGAAATGATGTTATCTGAAATGAATCAGTGGTACTGTGTTATCAATTTAAGGACAGAAATAATGAGGGCATTTAGAATTTGTCTTGAGAACAGCAAACTCACCAGCACTCTGCCTGTGTTCTATGTAAGTTTATTTTAGAACTGTGTTTTCTGTTAGATATAGCTTGGAACTAGGAAGATTAGATTAGTTTTTTCAGTGTTGATGTCAGAACTTTTCTACTGTATTAAGTATTTCTCTGTGATCTCTGAACTCTTGATTAGCAGTGCGTAGTAAGAAGTATTGTCTTGTGTTATTATTATTTATTATTAAATATTTTCAAACCTTTCAACTGTGGCTGTTTTGTGTAGAGATAATTTAAGGTCTAGAGTACATTGTATGTATGTAGTGATACTGTGCAAAGCCACTCCAAATAAGCCTAGACTGTTCAGTTACGCTTACCATTTGGATAATAATATTACACAGTATAGTTGGGACACCCTTTCATAAGGGCCTTTTGGTAGCTGATAAATATTAGTGGGTGTTGGCAGTGATTTCTGCCGTATAGTGTGGGTAAAAGGTGCACCGCTGGAGAACCTGTGCCAGCCTTCCCCAGGAGTGTCTGTGTGGTTGTGTATAACTCTTATCTCAAACTGTGTGTATGTCAGCTACTTGGGCAGGGACATGAAGCACTGGTTGGACAGTGAGGGCGCTAGAAGTTTTGCCTTGCCCAATAGGCTGAGATTTGGACCTTATAGCTGTGCCAGCACAGAGTCTTACTGGGGATTTGGAGAGAAAGGGAGAAACCAGCCCCAGACTGACTGTGATCTCTGTGTGCTCTTAAGGGAAATTGTACTTTACTCTGTGTGCATTTGTTATCCTCCCCTATGTGGACGCCCCTCACTGGTGTTAGTGGTGAGGACTGAGGCTCCTTGATTGCTGGGCCAGTGCACGGGTGTCACACCTTGTTCATGCATTTATCATGGTGCATGTTTCTGTTATCTGTGCATGTCATGAAGAGCAGAACTATAGCTCATCACAAGCTAGTTAAGCAGTTCCCTAAAGAAGTCATCATCTTTACTCTTCCTTGGAAAAAAAAAAACTTCTTGATGCATGGCTTTATGCCTACACCCTCCTCCTATCCCCATTTGAAGCTGTTGATTCAGCAGCTCTGAAGTTATTTCTTAGAAAATGCTGTCCTTGGTGGCCATTACTTCTGATTTTAGGATCTCTGCACTGGAGACCTCCTGTATGGTAGACTCTATTTAATCTTTCACAAAGATCTAGTGTCTCATAGCACTGACTTACATTTCATGTTGAAAGTGTTTTCAGAACTGTCTTTCATTTATTCCATGCATCTGCGTATTTCTTTCTTGAATCAGAACACAGGGGAAAGGGGCTCTTCATAATTTATATGTAAGCCATTACTCAGGATTTCTTGAAGAGGTTGCATGCATTCAGGAAGATACAGCAGATGATTTTTTGTAAGGATTATTGCTACAGTGCGTATGCTGTAGAAATTTGACCACATAAAAATCATTCATCTTCCAGTCATATTTGTAGAAAATTGTAGACTTCCTCGTTTCAGCACTAGTTTACTTCCAAAATTTAAGACATTAGTTGTAAACAAAGATTATACACTGTCTCTAAAAACGGTCCTAAATTTGGTGCTAGTTGATTTGCAAAGTGGTATTTTTTAAAGGATGTAAACTTATGATGTCCTTCCTTATCGCAGTTTGCAGTATTTGTACTCTTGGGGTATCCTGCTGAGGACAGCCTAATGTCCAGCCAGTATACCAGAGCTTTTACACCACCCAGTGTCTTACAACAGGCATATGCTCCTCATGCAAGCATAGGGCATAAAGGTGACAAATGAACACACAGCCTTCAGAACTTCTTTGCCGCGAGTCTGAACAACTAGTGGGAATTTCAGTCTGTATGCATTTTGCTGAGCTGGTATTACCAAACCTTTTACAGATAAGCGCCCCATTGGAGTTTCTACTTTTTCCCCTATTTTATTTGGGTTTATGTCATCCAGGAAGGAGAAATTTGAGTCTGGGAGGCAGATTCTTCATAAGGATAGACACAAGAAGTGTCTTTTTTGTTTAGATGGTACGTACGACCATACCCAGTGTGCTATTTGTCAGGCCTTTGAACCTAAAACTTTCTGTAGCCACTTGTTTTCTTTATCCATTTATCTGGAGAGCCAGTGCTTAAAACTGTTGACCCCTTGGTACTATGGCTGAATCTGCCCACCTTGAGGTTCAGATGCCTCTTGTGAAAAAAGCTCTCTCTGAATCCGCTGCTGGCCAGCCTCCTCTGGACATCTCTCTTTTGGGTTAGATGAAGACTCCAAGGACCGTCCAGTGCCAACACCAGTTCCCTGTGCTGCAACCCATTCAAAGGCAGGCATGAAACCTATATCTTGCACGTCTGCTGAGGGTCTATATTAACATGTCAACAAGACTGTTCATCGAACGCCCTTACGTCGACACATATTTAAATGAAATCCCAAAATCTCAAATGGCCGCAATAGTGATTTTTTCCCCAGGGGAAAAAATCGCCGGGCCAACAACAAACAAACCAAACCGAGAGACAAAATAAAGTGGGGGGCTTCACCCCCCCACACCCCTCAATGTGGGGGGCTGTGCCCCCCCCCCTACTTAAATATATCAACTCCAAGATCGCACTACAGTGCAGGAAATGGCAAATTCCTGACAACGGCCCAGCGATCTTTTTCCCCTGGGGAAAAAAATGCTATTGCGGCTGTTCGAGATTTTGGGATTTCGTTTAGTATGTGTCGATGTAAGGGCATTCGATGAACAACCCTGTCGACATGCTAATATAGACCTGTCTGCTGAGGCTGTGCATATGTCTTTTATAGACTTTAAGGGGGAACCACAGCTGATTTTATCAAAAGGGCCTTGGAAGATTCCCCAGATCCTTGTCATGGAAGATGTGCCTTGTACCCTTATTGACTCTAGACAGGCCTTTGAACCCCCTAGATTGGCCAAGACTGTTGTCCCTTCGAAGAAGAGACAAAAAGCAAACATGTTGCTCTATTGCTAAGGAAGAGGCAGGATTTTACAGAAGGTCTGTTAAATGGTCTGATGGCCCTTAAATCTCCACAGGGATTGTCAGTTCCTCCTTGGTCATCTACCCCATCTAAGAGGGCTAGAGATTTGGATACCTCTAATGAGTTTGGTTCTGATGAGAAATCCCTGGCTTATTCTTCACAAATCCATTCTCCTTTAGAGATTGGGTCTGAGGAAGAGGATTTTGTATCCCCTGATTCTCCCTTTGAGGAGTTGTCCTTTGGGGACACTGTGTTCTCTATGATAGTACACTTCAAATGGGATTATATAACTCCACAGTGACAAATAGATGAATATGTTCCACCACAAAGGAAAACAAGCTGGCCAATATTACCAATTATTTTTCGTATTTATTTAAATAAACAGATAAGTTAGCAGCAGTCAGCAAAAGCACACTAGTTTTCCTTTGTGGTGGGGTATATTCAAATGGGATTATTCTTGGGTATCAGAGGTCCAAAAGAGATTCTATGAACTTTTGCAAATGGACCCACCCAGACCTTCTCTGTTCCTCCAGTATTACTGTCCTTGTCAGACAACTTTACTACTACCTCTCAGGATCCTGACTCCCAGCCTCTGTCTCCTAAAAAGTCAGGTTGTTTTTGCAAGGTATCTGAGGCTCTTAAATATTTGTGTAAGTATCTATCTTCTGACCCTGCAGTTGTCTCCGTGTCTACTAATAAGCCTGCTAAACTTTTATCTTCTTCCAAGCTTCTTCCCTGTGACAAAGACAGCAGTCCTATTGAGAAATTGGGGAAAAAGTTATATGCTTCTGCTACCTTGGCCTTTAGGGCCATTAATTGTCCTGGCACTGTTGTCTCAACTTGGGTTGGTTTTGTCTGATTCAGAAAGCAGGAATGCAGCCTCACAGGGGGCTCATCACTCTATAAAATATAGGTATGATTAGGCTGGTGCATTTTCTAGGTCTGCTGCATCTGGTTCTGTGATGAAGAGGTACTCCTGGTGTTGCACCTACAAGCTTTACCTGATGACATAAAAAGCTAAACTTTTTTATTCCTATTTGGACAACCAGAATCTGTTTTGGTACTGCTTCTGCAGAACTCTTAAAAACCCTTCAAGACAAAGATAAAGTGATGTAGGATCTTAAACAATTTTTTGTTTCTCTTGTTCCTAAATATCCTTTTAAACCAACCTTTGTGCATAGAGGATCCTCTAGAGGCAAGAGGATTTCTGTGTATTTTCTCTGACAAGCCCACTCAAACCTCTAAGGGTCAAAGCAGTCATTTCCTGATAAATCTGACTCTGTCTGACATGCAGTCTCTTCTTTCTTAGGCCTGGTTCCTCTGTCCCTCAGACTTGCTGTTTCTCTTCTAGTCTGGCAACAGATTACCTCAGACTTTTGAGTCCTGTCTATCATCCAATACAGTTATTACATGATTTAAAATTCCTTGTATCCTTTTTCAGATTTCTGTCAGCCCCCTAGGGACCAACTTCCTCTTTTTCCTTTGGTCTGATGGAATCTGCTGAATCAGGAAACAATTCAACCTGTTCCAAAGCCACAGCAGGAAACAGGTTTTTATTCCAGGATGTCTCTGGTTCCCAGAAAGGAAGGGTCTTTGAGACCTGTCCTTCCTCAGCACCTTTCTGAAGGTCCTTTCCTTCAGGATGTTGTTCTTTCAGAGTCTATTTCCTCTATTGCTTTTGTAAGCTTTTCTAGTCTGTATGGATTTAAAGGATGCTTACCTTCATATTCCTCGTCAGCCTGTTTTCAGGAAGTTTTTACTTTTCTGTTTCTTCCTCTCACTTTCAGTTTTCTGCTTTGCCCTGTGGTCTATTGTGCTTCCAAGGGTATTTACCAAAGGTCTGGCCCCAGTGGTAGCCTTCTGCAGACTTCATGGGGTCCAGATATTTCCATACTTGGACAACCTCTTGATTTCACTTTCACTGATTTCGCTGATATTCACTCTCAGCCCCATAAAATGAAATTTGACTCCCTCTCAGGACAAGGTATTTTGGGCTGCTTTATTCAGACCATTCCATTATTTTTTTCACTTCCATCTTCCAAGGGCCTGTTACTGGCTATTTATATTCAGTGTCTCCTTCCTCTTTCAGTGATTCCTGCGAGGGAGTTTCTCCGTGCTCTGGTGTTCATGGAGTCCCTTTTTTCAAGCATTATTTTGAGAAAGTTTCAGTAGTATCTCAAGACTGTGTGGCTCCAGCATTGCTATCCTCTGAATTTCCCTGCTCCTCTTTTACCTTGCCTCAACTCAAACTCTAGTGGTGGATTAAGCATATTTTTCTCAAGTGAGGTTTGAGTTTTCAGGCCTCTCTTTCTTTCCAAGAGTTGTACACAGATGCTTCCAACCAATGATGGGGAACCTTGTGCAACAATTTAAAAGTTCAGGGTGTCTGTCTGATCACATCAGTATCAAAGAGATGAAGGTTGTCATTCTGTTCACCAGGCCTTTCACTCCCTTTGGGACCCAGATCCTTTAAAGGTTTTAATGGACAATACCACAGTCATGTGTTACATCAACAAACGGGGGGTACAGAGTCTTATCTCCTTTACAGACTGGTCCCTCAGGCCTGGAATTTTGCTATCCACCATCATCTGTTTTTTCAGGCGATATACATCCCTTCAGGGCACAACCTGGTGGCAGACTCTCTGAGCAGGTCCATGACATAACCCCACCGAAGACCGCTTTAGAGTGAGGTGTTTCTGGACATTGTTCTTTGGTAGGGTACTCCTCAAGTAGATGTCTGTGCCCGCCATTTGTTGATGTAACACATGAGTGTGGTATTGTCCATTAAAACCTTTAAAGACTTAGAAAGTGGGCACTATATATTTTTCTTGGAAAGGAACACTCCTGTATGCCTGTTCTCCTCTTCACAGGGTCCTGCGTAAGATCTTGAGAGACTCTCCCAAAATCTTGCTAGTGACTCCTTTTTGGCCCAGACAGCACTGCTTGCCCCTTCTGTTTCAACTGGCCATTAGCATCATCACAAGTTATCTCACCACATGGATCTTCTCACAGAAAACAAGGAGCCTCTCATTCACCCTCGTTTATCTACACTTTAGTTGACACTTTAAGTGATAAGGTTTTGATTCCCTTCAGACACCAGTTCTCTGAGGATGTGCTTCAAGTTCTGCAGGAGGCCAGAAATCCCACTACTAGGAAATTCTATGTGGCTAAATGGAAGAAATTTTCTATTTGGTGTCTCAAGCAAGACCAGGATCTTTTTTTTCTGTGGGAGACCCTGTAGTCCTTTCTTATTTGTGTGAATTGCTCAATACTGGCTTGGCAATTTCTTCTAATCTGCCTTTGAATTTTCCTTTGCCTTCTAGTTTTGAATTCAAGCAGTTCCTTAAAGGAGTATTTTTTATCAGGACAACTAAAAAGGTCTATTCCTTCTTCTTGGGACTTTAATTTTATGTTTGAAAAACTCACTCAGGCCCTCTTTGAGCCTGCCTTTTCTTCTTCATTGTAATATTGCACTTGAAAGACAATTTTGATGGTGGCTCTTTCTTCTACAAAGAGGATTTTGAAGCTTCAGACTTTCATGGCAGTTCCCCCTTTTTTGATTTTTTTTTATAGAGACAGGGTGTCTCTGTATACTAATCTTTCCTTTATGCCCAAGGTGATTAATGATTTATCCCTCAATCAAGCTATTCACCTCCTTTCCTTTTTTTTCCCTCCTTCTCAATCCACTAGTAAGATGGTGTTACACACCCTGGATTTACATAGACAGCTCAGATATTACCTGGATAAGGCAAACAGCATTAGAAAATCTGAGAAACTTTTGTTTCTAAGCAATCCATCTCCTCCAGAATTTCTAAAGACATTTCTTTTTGTTATTCCTTTCATGCCAAATAAGCTTCGGCTTTGGTCTGAGTTCATTCTGTTATGGCAGTTGCCTCTTCTGGAGGTTTTTTAAGGGTCTGGATATGAAATTAATTTTGGTAGCTGCTGCTTGGTCCTCTGTCCACACATTTACTAAACATCATAAGTTGGATGTCATTTCCAGGACCAAGGCAGGGTTTGTCAGGGCTGTCCGTGTGTTTGTGGAGTGCTTTTCATTGTCTTCCTCCTCACACACTTTACAGTAGCTGTTGTACTCTTCCCAAAAGTTAAGAATACTGCAACGGTGATAATGAAGGATATAGTGCAGTTGTGTAAGATCTTACCATAACGGTCGATGTCTTACTTCTAACTGTTGCAGTATTCGATCCTTTCCTTCTACCCCCTTTTTCTTTCTGTGGACCTTCTTCTGGCCAAGGGATTTTCTTTTTACTGTTATTTCCCTTGCATTTCCTTTCTGGGTGTATATGTTCTTGTGTTTGTGGGATTGCTGTGGTTCTCCTGGTGCACTTCATTTCTGAGGATTGTGCTTCCTTACATCATCTTCATGCCCTTCACTTACACAAGGGCCATATGCTTTACAAACAACAATGGGCTGATGTACAGGCTTTGATGTACTGTCTGGATGTTAGGCCATCCTTGGCAGGATATCCCAAGATGTAAGGATACTGCAGTACTGAGAAATAGGACATCTACTGTTATGGTAAGATCGTGCACAACTGTACTTTACACTGCAAAAAGCACTACTCAGCGGCTATGTAATAAACACTCAGGCTTGCTACCTACATTAATATATTGGTGCCAAGTTCATGAAAGTAAATTTAAAGAAAGCATGCAATTAGTTCCATTTAAAATAAAATACCTCCAGAGGTTTTAAAGCAATGCAACTACATCACTTAATGCCACACTATCAGTGGAATGCAGTACAAATCTATCCTCTCACTATATAGGTAAAGTGTGCCTGTTCTCTATATTAAATAGGGTGTTACTTTGTTGTGGTCACTGGAGGTGTTTGCAGGAATAAATGAGACTGTTACACCTGAGGTCATTTAATAAAAGTAGGAAATATCTTTTTAATCTCTCGGATTTATATATAGGTAATCAGCACCAGAGGGTAAATGAAGAATGATTTACTCGGTCAGGTTTCATCCTCATGGGTAAATTACACCAGTCATATATAAATACTGCTTATGCCTTGGTTCAGTAGAAATTATTAGTATGGTAACCTGGGCTGTCTTCAGTTCCTTTTTCTTACCCTACAAGTTCATTAGTCTTCTAGACCGAGATTTCAGAGCATCTTCCAGTAATTGCCCCTTATTGCCTTTTTCTTTTGATTATTGCTTAGCTTGCTATTGTATTTTTTTTTTAAGTTGTGTTGATTTTTTTTTCTGTTGAGGTAGCATATCATCTCTGGAAAAAGTCATCAGTCTTTCTACTCATGGAGATGGATTCCAGCTAAAAATGATGTACTCTAAATTGATGACAAACTATGTTTGCAATCCGAAACGTAAAAAGGTTAGGGCTTTGCAGTGCATACAAAGGTGGAACAAGGATGCGTAGATTTTCCAAATATTAAGAAATATGCATTGGTATACGTATTGTGTAAAATCCTTGATTTAGACCCAACTAATAAACCTTTGTTAGCTAAACTAGACGCTAAGATTCTGGGAAGATTTCTGTCAGTGTCTGTCCAAGGTTTTGGAAGCATGTAGCTAATTTGAAGTGGTGGTATTGTTTACATGCTGTCCATCAAACAAGTACCAATTTTTAGTATTTGGGTGTTTTGGATACACCTATTTGGAGTCATCCTGCACTGAAAATTGAGGGCCAAAGATTTTGTTGACAAGAATGGGTAAATAAAGGGATTATGATGATGCAGCAGTTATTGCAAATTATTAATTCAGTGTCAAATTAAGCCACGGTGGTGCAGCAGTAGCATTGTTGCCTCACAGCAAGAGGTTCTCCCATTCGATTCTCAGCTGGAGCGCCTTCTGTGTGGAGTCTGCATGTCCTCCCCGCGTTCGAGTGGCGTTCGAAAGACATGCATAGAATGGGTGTGCCTTTGTTGAAGGCTGGGCATCGAGCTGGCACCTCGGTACCCATAAAAATCTACTGCTAGTCATTAGCGGACCGGAGATCCGCAGTGGCGACCCCTAACCGGGAAAAGCCGAAAGGAAAAAAAATTAATTCAGTGTCAACTTTGCTTCGTTTAGTTACTTATGGTGATTTAGAAATATTTTCAATTGAGGTGTGCAGTTATAGCTATTAAGGAACGCACCCCACTCTTAGAGGAGTTTTTAAAGGTGAATAAAAATAAAATAGCCCCTTGAAAATTAAAGAATTCACTATGTATAGAATTTATAGAGACAGAAAGTATTAAAGCTATAGATGTTTAAAAGGCTGTATTGACAGTTTATCAAATCAATATAGCCCTCTTTCTATACCCCTGCAGATAAAAATGTTAAAAATTACCTTCACTCTGTATCATTAAATAATCTTTTAAAAGTGCTGTATGGAGGGTAAAGCTGATTGTTAAATCAAGCTTAGTAGGAGAAAACAGTTTGTGAAGGCAGTGGTTTGAAGTCTTCCAGGGTACAACACAAGTTTGTACAATTGTACAATAGATTAGCTTTAAAGTTATCATGAGAAGAGGTAGTGGTGTTATGTAGCTCATTTACCAGAATTTACTTTTCCACAACTGATGAGGGCTGCTTATGCTTCCAGTCATGTTTATTTAATAGGCTAGTGTGTGTGTGTGTGTGTGTGTGTGTGTGTGTGTGTGTGTGTGTGTACACGCACACACATATGCGCACATACACACACACACACATATATATGTGTATATATGTATATATATATGTGTATATATGTATATATATATATATATATATATATATATATATATATATATATATATATATATATATATACGTGTGTAATATACACACACACACACACATTTAAGAATTTGGGGAATTCAGATAGTGATTATCTCAAGACTTTATACTGGAATGTAGTCAAAACAGCTGGAATATATTTTCCAAGACTAGTGACATAGATTTTTCAGGGGATGCGAGGCAGCTTTCTCTTCTGGATGCACAGTAGAGTCCAACTACAGTGTCCCAACAAGTTAACATAGTAACAAGGGACTTAGCTGCATTATGGAATTAACTTTTGGATTTTTTTCCATGCATGTTTATTTCTTAATAATGATGTTATTCATGTCTGGGAATAATGTAAGTTTTAATCATTTGTAACCATTGTTATTTTATAACGATCATCTTTAGATTACTGTTCCAGTAGTTTAAGCTATATGGGACCTAAAGATTGGAAAACCAGACAGCTTCCAAAGCTTAAGAGCACCTTCCATGTGTCCTAATCTCTGTAGTACTTAAGAAACACAGTATAAAGACAGTGGTTAAGACAGAAAAATCTCTGAACTTTCTTGCTGTTGAATTACCAGGAGATCACACTTTCTGCTGCTGCTTCAAGGCTTTTGACAGTCTGCTACTGTTTTGCAACATTGGGGAAATAAATATCCCATTGGGGCGTACCTTCCATTGATTATGAGGAAAGGATTACCTTTTCTGTCGGGATTTGTTACTAGGATTTAGGGCAAGTGTTTTCTGTGGCTGTCATTTGAAGATTTTACCTCGGGTCTTGCCTTTTTTGCAAGGAAAAGAGCTCAACACTAAGGCTCTGCTTCCATTTTATCAGTCACTTTTTTGGTAGAGTGATGGATCTGGGTTTTGGCTCCTTGGATATTCCCACACCAATCTGCAAGAAGAAAAAAGTTGTTAGGCAGGTTTTAGTCTCGACTCTGACTTCCTCATTGCCTCGGCCTTCAGTGGGTGATGCCTGCTGTTCTCATATTGGAGTCATCATATCACTCAGCAGTTTCTCTTGGTCCCTGTGGTGTTGCTTCTGGGGAAAGCACTAAGGACCATGAGTACGGCACATCCACCAGAGCCCTCAGCTGTTCACTTCAGGCAAGGGAAAACCACTCTTTCTGGAATCAGAAGAGGGAGCAGGTGGGTCGCTCTGAGGAGCTCTGTTCCCAAGGAAAAGACTGGACTTCAAGGGGCTGTTTTTGGTTGAGTCCCCCAAGAAAAGGAATCATAAACTTGGGTATTTGTTCTATTCAGTGTCCCCTTCAGCTAGTACAGACAAATGGGTTTAGCTGGGTTTTGTCAAAGTCTTATTAAAAGCCTTTCAGTCATTAAAGTCTGGGTCTCCCCTTCATTGAAAAAAATAAATTCCTTTCTCTCAAATTCTGATTCACTGTCTGAGTTACAGGAATTAGGTCTTGATTATAATTATGTAGTTTCTACTACAGATGATTGAGAATCTGACTCTGAGGAAAGCCTTTATTCAGATTCCCAACCTGAAGAGTTGTCTTTTTTTCTGACAGTATTTACAACATGAAGGAGTTATTTCCGTTGGAACAGAAGATACCAGAGACCCAGCAGAGATATTGTGATTTGCTACAGGTAGCTGTCCCTCAACCTCCAGTTACTCCCCATGTTTTTACAGCCCTAGAGGCTGACTTCTTTGCAGCCAGCAAGTTTGCCTGACAGTCATCCACCAACCTCCAGCAAATCTGATAAATGTTTTAGGTTCCCCATTCTCACAAATTTATTTTTTTAAAACCATTTGGTAGTCCCTGCATTGATTTCTCTTTCAAAACTATCTTTGTCCAGACACCTTATAGGAAAGTTTTGATAGATTTGAGAAGAAAGTATTTTTGACAACATGAGAAGGCTAATTGCTGACCTGTCTTCTTCAGAAATTAAGACAAATCAAAACACTTTTCTTCCTTTGTATTTCAGTAATTAAACATTCTGTAAAATGTTTGTATGACACTGATGATGCTGTTTCTCGAACAACTGCCACAAGGGCTGTAATGAGACAATTTGCTTAGCTGCATTCTCAGAATTTACTAGCTGTGAAAGCTAAACTCCTTAATGCTCCCCTGGATAGAGAATTATTTTTCCCATCCCCATACATAAATACAATGGAAAGTTTCCTACCAGTGCATGTTCTTTTTATGAGAAGCAAAATAATTCTTCCAGCAAAGCACAAGCAAACAGACTTCCACAAGGCTCAAAAAGAGGGGAGAGCTCTCTCAAAACCAAGTACAAGCTAGAAAAGCAGATTGATTGTATGTCCCCTCTTGTTTTCCCCCTCCCGCTTCCCACCCTGGCAACTCATTTAAACTTTCTCAAAGTCTAGATCTTCATTTCCTCTGTGGAACCAGATAACTTAAGACACTTGTGTCCTGAGAATTATTCAAAAAGGCTACAACTGTCAGTTGGGTTCCTTTCCAGGAGATTCGTGCACATCTATCCAGTCAGACCACTCTGTATCCTCCTGTCCTAGATCAAAATGTTGTGCCAGGGGTTATAACCTGTTTTTCCAGGTAAAACAGGGAGAAGTTTTTATGCAAGAATATTTATTGTGCAAAAGAATGAAGGAACCTGGAGGCATTTCCTAGACTGCTCTTTTCAAAATCTTCAATTCAAGATTCCAAAATTGAAAATGCTTTCCCTACAGTTTCTGTTACCTCTCATTCCAGCTTTCAGTTTTCTAGTAGCTCTAGATTTAAATGATCTCTAGATTTAAATAATGCTCATCATGGCTTTCCTGTTTTTTAACGTGTTCATTAAATTATTACTTAACTCATAGGCAAACATACATTAACAAAGAAGAAAACAAACCATATTAACATTTTTTCCTTTTACATACATTAAAATCTGATATCTTTTCTTTGTGTTATTAGTCCAACATTGCATAAATTGCTGAATTCCTGCCTTCCCTTAAATCTCATTCCTCTTCCTCCTGAACATTATACTGCATGTATTGTTCCCACAATTTCCATTTATTTCTGTGTAAGTTGCGACTTCTCTTTTCTAAAGATCTCTCTTCCACTTCTTTTATCTGTTTTATAATATTCAGTACTTCAAAAATAGTTGCTTTATACTTTGATTTCCATTTTCTAATGTTTTTTTCCGGCAGCCAAAGGGATTAAACTTAATAAGGCTTCAATATGTCTGGCCAATTCAGATCCTGTGTCCTAGCTCAAAATAATCATTTCCTTAGTTACAGCCATTTGCTCAACCAATATTTCTGACAAAGTACTCTGTAGGGAATTTTAAAAATCAAATGCTTTTTAAGATTTCAGTGTCTGGCATACATTTTTCAGGTATGCTGTTTTGCTTGTTGAGTTCTGCACAGCTCCAAAAATATTTGCAAAGTGCCTGTCTCCTGTAATAGGCCATTGCAGGTTAAAGGGTATTCTGATTTTTCCATAGTTAGATGACTGTCTTATTTTTGCAGACTTTCATAAGTTGTCAATAATTTCTTTTTTGGGTAAAAAACCTTTATCCTCATTCAGGGATTTCAAGTGAACCTCTACAAAGCCTCTGTTATTCTGTCTCACTGTAAAGTATTTCTGGAATATCGCCTTGATACATTCCACGTGATGACTTTTCTTGCACAGTACAAAGTGAAATTTTACAAGGAACAGTTTCTGACATTTTTAAACCAGGATCTGGCATATGCCATGGAATTTCCTAGAATTCTAGTTTTTTATGTCCTCTACAATTCTAATGATTCCTTTGGCCAGACTTCACAAAAGAAAAATACAATGGTTCCTCAAATCAGTCTGTACCAGCACCCCCTATCCTTTCAGATTCTGATGCAACGGTTTGTTAAAAGGGAGGATCTGAAGTAGGATATTCATTTGTCTGCAACCTGTGGGTTATGGATCCGATATCGGATCCGAACCGGCATGGTTTTCCAGCTATGGATCCAAGCTCTCAGCTCCTCCCCTCACCCATAATGCCCTGCTCTACCCTCATGACCTCAGATCTCGTTTGCCGCGCTGGTGACTGGATTTGGGTTCTTTGCTCTCAGCTAAGTGGTATTTTATTACCTGTTAAAACAGAAAGTTTTAAGTTTTTTGTGTAATTCTGTGTGAAAGTTTAGGTTTCCCTCCTTAATAGTTTTATTTTGAGTTAAATTAAGTAATTTTTTTACCCTCCCCTCGCTGTTGCGTAGAGTGTGTGTGTGGGCCTGTGTGTCTTTTTCTTTTAAGTTACTTTTAGTAGCTTTTAGATTATGGCTGATCAGCCTAAATCTATCTTTTCAAATGCTCGAGTGTGGCCATAAGCTCTCACCGGCTGATGGCCACACTCGGTGTGTTAGAAGTCCGGGGTTGAACACCTCACATCTGGCTGTTCCATATGTGCAGGGTTCAACCCCAGGGCACTGAGGAGCGGAGGTCCAAGCTTGTCTTGGCGGGTCTTTACCGCCAGACTCGGCTCCGCCTCTGCTCCTTCGGGACTACTGTGGCTACAGTTGTTCCCCTGTGGCACCCTCCTGCTCCTGGGACTCAACCTCCCGCTTCTGGAGAGGAGAGGGATGCTGCTAAAAGGACCGGAGGGAGAAGCACCAGCGGCGGGCCGAGACCTCTGTTTCGGCCCGCCAGCCAAGCGGCTTCTCCCGGCTCCGTCGGTTCGGTCTCCTCCTTCTCGGCTCCGGTCCCCTGTGTGCTTTTCACCGGGTCCTGAGGAGGAGGAGACCCGATCTCCGCCGAGGCTATCGAGGAGGCACTCCAGGCCTACCTCGGTAGCCTCGTCGAGATCTACATAGCCTTTCTGATGCTGATCTGGACCGGATGATGAGAAGGTTCATCCAGGCCCAGATGCAGATGGGAGTGCTCTTGCCTCCCGGGGAGCTCAACACCCTTTTAAGCCTATTGCTCCTTCTCCGACCCGCTATCCGGGTTCGAGCAGCTGGAGCCGAGCAGCCGAGCGGGGTGGGTCGGCCGATAGTACTTGGTACCGGATCCGACCCTGCCCTCGAGTGCGTCGGACCCGACCTCGGAGCCTGGATCCGAGCCGGATCCGGGGATCAGTGCTCCTTCGGCGCCGTCTGTGTCGGAGCGTACTGTCCCGGATCCGAGTGCCGCGCCGCTCCGTCCACTCGGATCCGGGGAGCCGATTGTCGGATCCTTTGGTCGAGGTCGGCTCCTCGGCTTTTGATGTAGTGGAGAGGGCTCTGTTGAGGGTCTCCGGACCCCGGCACTTGTTCCGGCTCCGTCCCTCTGCACTGGGCCTCGCTTGCCCCATCCGGCCTCTGGGACAGCCCGTTTCTGTGCCCCAAGTTGCCCCTATGGAGGAAATTGCTGCTTGAGGACTCCTCTGACAGCCCCCAGAGGAGGTCCAAAAGGAGGCACATTGACTCCCGAGTCTCTCACAGAAGACACGGACTTGGAGGAAGGGAAGGCTCCCCACGGTCACCCCGAGGATGTCTCCTTTGGAGACATCATGGAAATGCTCCGTATAAGGGGTGGTCTGCCCCAAGTCTTCCTCTGACGAGTCCGTGTTCTTGGAGGCATTTGAAGCGGGCCCGTCTACCTCTTGGGTGTCCCCTGCCGACCCCTGGTGGACCTTATTACCACCAGGGCGTGGAAGGAACCGGACACCGTGGAGCCAATTCCCAAAAGACCGGATAGGATCCTTAGTCCGCCATCCGACCGGACCCATTGGAGTAAGGGGCCTCCGGTAGATGCCATGTTGACGGCGGCCACAAAGAGGGAACTGGCTCAGGAGAGTCCCTCAGTCCACCCACCGAGCAAGGAGTCTCGGATGATGGACCGCTTGGGGAAGCGGATGTTCAGTTCGGCGACCTTCTCTGTAAGGGCGCTGAACTATTTGGCACATGTTATTCGGATGCAGCGAGATCTTATTAAGGAATACGCTGCATCCCCCCCTGAGTCCATTTCGGAGGAGGACAGAGTTCTGCACTCCACCCGTATGGCCACTCTTAGGTCAGTTACAAATACTTCTATGCGGCTACTCTCCCATGCGGACAGGACTGGTCACTAGACGTCAGGCCTGGCTCCGTCGATTTTTCTGAGCCCTTCAAAGCGTCGTTTAACGCCTTTGATGGTTCTGCTCTGTTTGGCAAGACCGTTGCGAGGCGTTGACCCAGAGCGAAAAGGACGGAAGACGCTGTCTGCCGTCGAATCCGCTTCTCTGCACCCCAGAGGCCCTATTCTAGGAACCAAAAGGGTCAGAAGAAGATGTGGTTCGAAGTCGCAGCAGTCCCAGCCTGCTCCGGACAACCAGTCCTTCCGTGGCAGAGGAGGACAGGGAGGGCCGCCCTAGAGGCAGAGGGGCTCCCAGAAACTTCGGGTCCAGGGAACCTTTCTCTGAACGGCCCGCGCAGCAACCCTGAGGGTTGCCCGACTGCTCTACTCTGGAGGCAGTCGGGGATTCCAGGGCACCTAGCGGCATGGGAGTCCATAACATCGGACCGCTGGGTTCTCCAAATCATATCCAGGGATATCGCATTCCTTTCCTTCACCTTCCAAAGTTGAAGTCCCTCCCAGACGTCCCACCCGGTCAACGGAGGCCGCTTTGGCAGAAATTGGCCATCTGCTAAAGAAAAGAGCCATCCAGCCCGTTCCCCAGACCAGATCGGATCAGGGTTCTACTCCAGATTCTTTTAGTGCCAAAAAGACGGGGAACTAAGACCAATCCTAGACCTCTCTCTTGAATCTGGCAGTCCCCAAAGAAAAATTCGAATGGTCACTCTGCAATCTATTCTCCCCTTCTGGGAGAAAATCACTGGATGTGCTCGATAGACCTCAAGGACGTACTACCACATCCTGATGGACAGGCGCTCAGGAGGTTTCTCCGCTTCGGCTGGGAGCCAGTCACTACCAGTTCGGGTCCTTCCCTTTGGTCTCACCACAGCCCCAGGGTGTTCACCAAAGTATTAGCAGTGGTAGCGGCCCACCTGAGGCTTCAGGGGTGCAGGTCTTTCCCTACCTGGACGACTGGCGCCCCAACAAGGCATCTACTTCTATTGGCGAGACTCCTTTCTCCATCTTGCTCCCTTTCTGGGCATCACAATAAATACAAAAGTCCAACCTGGCCCACACAGCTCTTAGATTTTATAGGGGCCAGGCTAGACACAAGGAGTTTACGAGCCTTCCTCACTGCGGACAGAGTTCTAAATCTGCAGCTCCAGGTGCGGGCCATTCTCCATTCAAGTTCTGTTCCAGCGGAGTTGGTCCTGAGGGCTCTAGGGTCCATGGCATCGGCTATAGCACTTCTTCCTCTTGCCAGGCTCAATATCGCATTCTACAGTGGACGCTCTTAGTACAGTGGTCATACCTTGCTCTCCCCATGCATCATCCCATAGCGATCAGCAAGGCTTGCAAGCGGTCCCTCTTGTGGTGGCTCCACTCCCGGATCTCCACAAAGGCCGCCCTTTTGTGCTTCTCCTCGCCACGGTGACCACGGACGCCTCCCGCCTCGGGTGGGGGCACTCGGACCGTCCAAGGCACGTGGAACGATTCAGAGACCTTACTGCATATCAATGTTCTAGAGATGAGAGCAGTGCTCTTAGCGTTGCTAGCACTTCAGGACTTTCTTCCCTTGGGAACAATTGCGATTCAATCGGACAACATGTCTGTTGTCTGGTACATCAACAAACAAGGGGAACAAGGTCTTACCCTCTTTGTCGAGAGGCCATGAGAGTTTGGGAATGGGCAATCTCCACCAATCGCTTTCTAATAGCAACGCACATTCCGGTCGGTCCAACATCCTAGCGGACAAGCTCAGTCGCACCATTCTGACCCCTTACGAGTGGTCTCTCAATTGTCAAGTAGCGGGCATATTCGCACGGTGGGGAACCCCTTCATGCGATCTTTTGCTTCTCCCTCAAACACCAAATGCGACAGTTTTTAATACCTCCTCGAGGTACCCCAAGAGACGCTCTGGTGCATGCTTGGCCACCCGGTCTTCTGTATGCCTATCCACCCTTGCCTCTGATGCTCCAAGTTCTTCAGAAAGCCTCTCGGGTGGGTTGCAGAATGATTCTCATTGCTCCATGCTGGCCTCGACAGATCTGGTTCGCCTTCCTAAGGTCTCACTCGGTGAAGCCTGCTTGGATTCTAGATCCCATCGGATCTAATATCCCATCCATCCTGCATTCCTCCTCGAACCTGGACAACCTGAAGCTGACCGCTTGGCTGCTCCAGTTCCACTCTTGATAAGGACTCGGTATTTCTTCACCTGTAAAGGCTATTTTGGTGGCGGCTCATAAACCATCCACTAGAAAGGTTTACTGAAGCAAATGGAAACGTTTCTCTTTGTGGGCGGAGCGGCAAGGCCTGAATCCCTTCACGGTTCCTCTCCCTTTAGTGCTTGACTTTCTAACCACTCTCTTTAACGATGGTGCCAGCAGTTCCACAGTCAAAGTTCAACTGGCGGCAATTTCTCACTATCACATTGGCCATGACTCTAATCCTCTTATGTCAGCCAAATTGTGTAAAATATTTCTTAAAGGTACTTTTCTTCTCAGGCCCCTATAAAACAAGCAGTTCCTCCTTGGGACCTTTCTCTGGTCCTACAGGCCTTGACCGCCCCTCCTTTCGAGCCAGCGGCTACGGTGGATCTCAAATTCTTGTCCTACAAGACAGCCTTTTGGTAGCCATTACATCAGCCAAGAGAGTTTCTGAACTTCAAGCATTATCAGCTAAACCTCCTTACTTGGTATTTCATCCGGACCGTGTCTCCCTCAGGACCAACCCGTCCTTTCTTCCTAAAATCGCTTCTGAAGCAAACATCAATCAATCCATTAACCTCCCTGTTTTCTTCCCTAAATATGAAAACAAAGGTGAATATAAGCTACATTCACTAGATGTTCACAGGCAACTTAGATTTTATCTGAACAGGACAGCTGGTCATAGGCAATCCGACCAGCTGTTTATTTCCTTTGCAAAATTCAATTTGGGCAAGCCAATCTCTAAAGTTTCTCTGTCCCGCTGGATTTCACAGTGCATTTTATTGGCTTATCAAGCTTCAGGAAGGCCCGCACCGGAGGGTGTTCATGCCCATTCAACCCGGTCAGTATCTACCTCGGCTGCCTTCAAGGCTAGGATTCCTCTAGATGATATTTGTGCAGCAGCCACGTGGGCTTCATCTCATACGTTTATTTCCCACTATAAGTTGGATCTTGCATCTAGGGGTAGAGCATCCTTTGAATATCCTTCCATGATGGCGCCCAAGATTCAGGTAGCTGGGGACTCTGTCCCACAGGTTGCAGACAAATGAATATCCTACTTCAGATTTAGAAGTTATGTACTCACCATAACGTTCCATCTGAGTAGGTGTATTCATTTGTCTGCACCCTCCTATCCCCCTGGCCTATCAGTTTCCTGCATATTCTTTGTTACCCTTTTTAGGGTATTGTTGCTTTGGCAAACTCGATCTGAGGTCATGAGGGTAGAGCAGGGCATTATGGGTGAGGGGAGGAGCTGAGAGCTTGGATCCATAGCTGGACAACCATGCCGGTTCGGATCCGATATCGGATCCATAACCCACAGGTTGCAGACAAATGAATACACCTACTCAGATGGAACGTTATGGTGAGTACATAACTTCTAATTCTCTGGTAGGGTGGATCAGTTATCCCTTTCACCCAAACAGTCCCTATTTATTTTGTAACCACATTATGTGTCTGACTCTGCTTGTGGAGCTAATATGTCTCCTTTGTTGATTTCAATCTTAGCTTTCTTTTACCTTGTTTTGATTCTTTGGCATTAGTAAGATTGTAGAATTTGGTGATCTACACTTTACTCTTCACATTAGTTACTGAACTGATGAGAGATTCTGATTGTGCCGTAGAGAAGTTCTGTGTTGTTGAATTTCAAGATGACAACTCCTGTAGCTACTGTTAGTGCCCTTTTTATGTCTCTTTCTGGCTATCCTTTAGATTGTAGCCATCGTGAATTTTATAGTCACTTATTTGAATTTACTTTTTTTCAGATCTCATGAAATGTGGGCCATTGTTTGATGTGAGAACATCAGATATACCTTGTCTCATGAAAATAAACTTTATTCCACTTTCACACTACTGCTGTATACAGTATATCAGTTAATTTGTTCTCCTGTATACTCTTACCTCCATGCCTCCTCATCATTTGTACCACTCCTGTAAGCTTCATCCATTGTTCCTTCTCAGTGATCACTAGCCACTAACTTGTGTGGGAGCCTACCAGCAGACATCATCATCAAGGCAGACATGACAGTTGTTTGTGCCTGCTGCCATCCATCAGCCATTTACAGCCAAACTCCAATGACTCATGAACTGTCCAAGGGCCCCATTGGGGGAGTGCCAGTATCACCATTGATCCTCACTCCCCTTGCTGCCAAGTTTTACTGGTCCCAGAAAGGATCAGCTTATATGTCTGATTTACTTGGATGGTTTTGTAAATTCCAACTTCTTTTTGGTGGCTGATGTGAACATTAACATCACCATTAGAGCCTGCAGCACTCACATCTGCGCATGCATGTTCTCACACATATGCAGGAAGAGCTGCCATTACCAATTTATGACGACTGAAGCAGTATCCCTGATTACTGGTTATATCCTTTTCAATGGCAAGCTGCTACTTGTAAGTGTGGAACTGTCAAATAAAGCACTGCCCCAGTCCCCCCCCCCCCCGTGGGTGGGTGAACCAGCATTTTTCACTCGTTTCCTACCCTGTCCTGATGGACTCCTTCAGCACCTAAGCTGTTTCTCAAACACTGGTCATTTGAATCACAGTCGGCACTTTATCCGTCTGCAGCAAACAGCAGGGCCAGTTGTGTCTGTTAATTTAATCACTTTAATGTCCTGAGACTGATTGGGGCTGGTATAAGGTTGAGATGTTTGACTCACAGACACAAGGTACAGTGTTTGATTCTCACCTTTGGGAGAAAGGTGAGATGCAAATTGACTATGCTTAGAATGGCCTATTAAGAAGGCTAGCCTAGTAATTAGCTATGAGCTATGAACTTATAATATGCACATATTTAGTAAATGCCTTCTTTAAACTGGAATAGATCTCTGTCCATTGACCTTACAGATGACCTGATAACTGTTAACATCTCTTTTCATGGATTACTGTCATGGTCCATATTATTACACACATCACAGTTCTGCACAACTTTTTCTAACTGTGCTAACATTCTTGGCAAATATACAATCTCTAACTCTTTCTTTTTTTACACTTTGCTGTATCAGGATGTGACTTGTGTTATCTCAAGAAGCATCTCATTTTACAAGTACAGTAATCATGTTGGGTTTGAGCAGTATTCATTACCCATAACTTACTACCTCTATGAAGGAAGTGAAATACTGGATTTTCTTTCTTACTGATGATTGCTGTGATCAGCCTGTTGTCCCTTCTTTCAGTAACTCCACTCATAGTTCATAGATTTTTCTTGGTTCATAGATTAGTACTAAGCTAACAGTCCTTGTGGGCCATTTTAAGCCTAGCTAACTACCCCATGTGAGAATCAAACCCTGCACCTTGTGTCTGTAAGGTAAACACTTTAACCATTAAACCAACCTCCCACCACTAGTTTCAGTACATTTCTGAGTTGTTCACTTTTTCTTTTGCCGTAATCAAGTAAAATCAACTGTGGAATTACCCAGAATATGTCTAGTTATTGTTAGAGCACATTTTATTTCTTTTCTGTTGAGTATGCTCAGCTCATATGTTTTGTATGTAGTTTCTTACTAGTTCTAAAGTTCACTTTCAGGTCATATTTCCACAGACTGAGCAATATTAGAGTTTATGGTCATTTTGTACTTGCACCTCTTTGCCATATATTTGTTTCTCACATCCATGCATGATTACCAAGAGTTCTTTCTCTATCTGAGCATATTACATTTGTACTCCTGTAAATTTTCGTGACCCATTGGCAGAGTCGCTTGTTTTCCTGTAAGATCATAGCTGTTGAACTTTTCTGACTTGTACATACATGTAACACAACTAGCTTATTTATGGCATAGTATTTAAAATCTAAGTTGTTCTGTTACCAGTTTCTTGAGCATCTGAAAATCTTTTCCTTTTCTATATCTCCATTCATAAGCGAACATCTGAAATTCTTTTAATTTTCTACAGCTCCATTCATAGACTAAATATTTCCCCAACAGCCAGGATGCATAATTATCTCAGACATAATTGATTTAAACATTGAAAGATACTACATTATTCCCAAGCATCCATTAATACTTTCTCTTATTCTGACTTTGGCACTTGCATTAGCACACTGGCTTTATTTATATCTGGCTTCCGTTTGTGTAATGTTATAAAGTGACTCATTTGTTTCTGACTTGTTGCTCCTATTTAATTTAAAAATATGGTTTCTCAGTCTGTTCAACAGCAGTGCCAGGCTCCAGTCATGTTTGTCTTGTGTCTGTTCCCACGCTAATAGATATGTATGTTGACTCATCTTCTAAGATCCAATTGCTTGTGCAACAGCTCCTTGAAATGTTTCTGGTGTAGATGTGATACCAAACAGAAGTGTCAGCAGTCTATATCTTTCCAAAAGTGTATTAAATGCATGCATCTTGGACCTTCAGAATCCTCGGTTTACAAGTAATACAGAAAAGAATGTAGCATTTGGCATATTTGAGACTGCAACTAAACCATAATTAGTCAGTAATGCTGTCTTTTACTCTTTTTTTCAGATCTCATGGATCAATACAAATACATACACTGCCCTGCTTCAGAACATTGACCATACTGTTCTGCAATTTTGTTGGCTGTTTCTGTTTCATACTGACTTTTGGACTTTCCATTTGCTTGAGTTCCTCCTCACTTCTTCCCTTGAGAGTAAATGATTCTTTCCTTAGAATATGTATTTTTAACGTAATATCTGGGCTTATTTTCTCCTGAAAGACTACTCATATACGTAAATAAGTCAGTGCAGTCTTGCAAGATATCTTTGCTTTTACTCTGTATAGTACTCAAGACAACCCAGAGACTGTTTTACTGTTCTTTTACATGTCTGCTATGTGCTTATACATTGTGAATATGTTTCACCATTCCAACTTTTCATAAACTAAGTAATCTAAAATGTTAGGTCAGTTGCTATTCTGGTTCAATCCCTCTGTCTGAAAGGGATGTTTATAGTAAGTCTGTATTCTCACATTTAGTAACTTCTGGTCCTTTGGCTTTAGTTGGTGGTCTGAGTAAGTCAGTAATGTCCACACTGTTCTACTTTTAGTGCCTTTCAGCTGCATTGCCTTTAAATTATTTTATGGCAAAGTATTGCACTCCATACCTATGTGTACTTTAAAGTCATCACTTTGTTTATTAATCCTGAGCATCTTTTGTGAATTTTTTTGACTTCTTATATTGTACACTAGCTCTTTATTTTTGGATTCCACAGAATCAACTGTCTTCATTTTTATAGTACCAGCTAGCATTTTATTTCCGTTTTTTTTTGCCTAAGTAATGTTTCAAATTATTTGAAATGCTCTTAGTTTGTTCTTTTATATATCTTTTTGAAAGGGTTCTTTCTACCACATTTACTACACATCTGATTAAATGAAGGACACTTCCTTTTGTGCTTATAGCCATATTTATTATGTGGAATTTGAATTTTAACTGCACAATACTTTCTATGCTCATCTTGATTTTCCTTGCTATCATCACTGCTACTGCAAATTTTCACTTTATTATTTGACTCGCATTTTATTTTGCATCTGTTTCTTTAGTTAATTCTTTAATTGCTTATTTGTAATTTCACTCACTATAAACACATCCATGGCGTTAGACATAGTCAGTTCTGTGGCTCTCAAAAGTATTTTCCTTGTTTAGTTGCTTCTTATACCTTAATATATTGTGTCGGTTATCAATGTATCCCTCAGCTCACAGACTTTAGCTATGTTCTTTTAAGAGCTATTCATAGTTTACATTGAGCCTTAGTTCCTTGTAAAGAGTAAATGACGGATAAATCCAAGATTTTTTGTAGCCTCACAATTACTTACTTTCTCCTGTGCTGTTTTTAAATTTCTGGATCCACAGCTTTCAGTTACCAATGCAAATAAGAAACACAAGTGAACCAAACAAAACGGCTACTTCAGTTCTAATTCCACAGAGACAAACTCAGTCCAGGATAAAACAACTTCTTCTTTATTCCATAAAATATAAAACTACGAAATGAGCGCTTTCACGTATCTAAAATACGCTTCATCAGATTTCATTATACAATGTAGCAGCTCAGTTTATATAGTGTATGCATTCATCTAATTAATATAATTAAATTGCTAATTGAAAACAGCTGTCTCTATCGAGCAGCGTAGCTATTCCTTAAAGTTGCAATAGCACTATATTTGGTTCAATATACCCTGATCTACTTTATAATGTTATATATATATATATATATATATACATAACATATACTTGGGTATACATATGAACATTTAGTAAAATGCAAAATGCAAAATATATATATGAATAGACATCAAAATGAACAAAAAGAAATAAACAAAAACATAAAAGTAACATGGTCTAGCTATGAACATATATATTAATAGATCTCAAATCACTTCCCTTTATATCTAACACTCATCCAAGTCATATATCTCATTAACTACCTCTTCATTCTATCTAATTCTCTCATATTATATGTAATCAAAATATATACACTTATCAATTGCCATTTCTAAACGGAATGAAAAATAATGATATATCAATAAATATCAATAAATATATAAATATATAAATACAATGTGAGTACCTGTATATGCATACTAAGGTATGCTTATGTCTATGTACCTGTATGTATAACGAATAAGATATATGGCGTGTATTTTATGTGTATATGCAAAAATCTGCATATAGCCATATATCCACATATTTAGACAAATAAAGTGCATAGTGCAAATCTTGTGAACATATGTTAATCCCTAACTAACATATATATATCGAATCATGTTGACTAATCTATAAACATGGTTCGATATATATTGAGCAGCACATAAATATGTAAACAACTAAGCATATGTAAACACATAAAGTGCATCGTGCAGATCTTATAGACATATATTCATCCCTATCTAACATACACATATCAATTCATAAGTACTAAAAAGCATATATATTTAAAGACATTGGAAAAAACTGCATATAGATGGATATATGTATAAGTGCAAATATAAAACTAAATGAATATATAACATATTCAATTATCATTGTTAACTTAAACAATCATAAAGTGCTAGGTGCTCAGTATATATGGGTTAGACCATTGTTGCTGGTACTATACCATATCGATGTATACATATACAATCCAACATATAACAGTATATAAGAAAAATATATATATATACTTATAAATGTATAGAACCATATGTATATATAGAAAGAATCAATAAATATGTGTATATACTAAAAAACTGTATAATTATTATGTCAAAAGCATATAATGTATATATTAACATAAATCTGTATTGAGTTGTGCAAAATATCTAATTTATGTTAATTATACCACAAACACTACAGTGTTTATAATAAATACAATTCATTTGATGCCACCATGAAGCTCATAGACAAATGTGCAAGTGTGATTATTCGCCCATATCCATAGAATAATGAATCTCCTACAAACCATGTATAGTCTACATGGACCAACAAATATAAACCAATGGTACCAAAACAGTATTTTTGGATTCCACAGAATCAACTGTCTTCATTTTTATAGTACCAGCTAGCATTTTATTTCCGTTTTTTTTTTGCCTAAGTAATGTTTCAAATTATTTGAAATGCTCTTAGTTTGTTCTTTTATATATCTTTTTGAAAGGGTTCTTTCTACCACATTTACTACACATCTGATTAAATGAAGGACACTTCCTTTTGTGCTTATAGCCATATTTATTATGTGGAATTTGAATTTTAACTGCACAATACTTTCTATGCTCATCTTGATTTTCCTTGCTATCATCACTGCTACTGCAAATTTTCACTTTATTATTTGACTCACATTTTATCTCGCATCTGTTTCTTTAGTTAATTCTTTAATTGCTTATTTGTAATTTCACTCACTATAAACACATCCATGGCGTTAGACATAGTCAGTTCTGTGGCTCTCAAAAGTATTTTCCTTGTTTAGTTGCTTCTTATACCTTAATATATTGTGTCGGTTATCAATGTATCCCTCAGCTCACAGACTTTAGCTATGTTCTTTTAAGAGCTATTCATAGTTTACATTGAGCCTTAGTTCCTTGTAAAGAGTAAATGACGGATAAATCCAAGATTTTTTGTAGCCTCACAATTACTTACTTTCTCCTGTGCTGTTTTTAAATTTCTGGATCCACAGCTTTCAGTTACCAACTGAATTGCCTAGCAGGGAGAGAATGTCTAGTGGTTTCATTTGGAGCATCCTTTCACAAAAGAACATAATGCTGTGAGGTCTTCTTATAAGTCATGCAAAACAGAAAACAAAACAAAAAAAAAAAATTTAAGGGTGACTTTAGTTCAAAACAATCAAATAAATACCAACGGGAACCCACAAGACGAACGTTCCTTCACACAACAAATTAGTATAAAATCCAAAAAGCTCCACTAGTTGAAGGAACGACCAAGGCGACATACACTATAACGAATATCAAAATAACTGAGATGCAAAAGCTGAAAATAATGAACAGATTTATTTAAAGGAGGTTAGCGCTTTCACAAACTTGCTTCATCAGACCTTTCAAACCAAAAGAAATAAAAGGTCTATAAATACTCAAACCTAAATTCAAAGCATCCAATCAAATATGATACATAAAAATACATCCATACTTAAAGATACATCAGATAAATAAAAACATCAAGTACATAATACAAACACTGAAATAGATAAACACTAAACAGGAAAATTACCTAGCCATATATACAATATAAGTAAAACCCTAAATCATAAAATACATAAAAATCATTTAGGCACCCTCCTTTTCTTAAGTAGTGGTTTAATAGAGACACGTTCGTTAAGTCCCCTCCCTCTGTCAGCTCTGAGTAGGATCATCCAATTATTCTCCTTATACTCAGTATGATTACTAAAGGTCTGATGTTCCTTCAACTAGTGGAGCTTTTTGGATTTTAGTTCAAAACAAGTTTATTTTGTTCTAGTTCTGACAATAGCAATGACAGGATGTTCATTGTGTGTTTTGTCAGCTTCGGTTTTTAACAGAAGTCCATGATGTTTTTACTGTAACTGTCTTCTAGAAACAGATTACTATATGACAAGATTTCCTGTGTGTGAGCTAGTGTCCTAGTATGTTGCACTGAGTTTGATTCAGTCTGTCTCTATATGTGTATTGTACAACTTCAAGTCAGGTACTTGAAAACAGCAGAACTCCTTGGATACCTAAAAAAGATGCAGTAATGACTAGTAGGTCTTTCCTTTTTAATAGAAATGAGTTTATCAACAGTTCTATCTGCTGTACAGAATGTCTCCTTTTTTCAGAAAGAAAGGAAGTACTGAGAACTCTAAGGGCTGATTAGTTGTATTTTTTACAGATTATGTTTTAGCAGTAATCCATGACTGGATGTGGGTAATGCAGGATTTTATTTATTTATTTATTTTACATTTGTTGACCGGGTATGTCCGACTGAGCTGAAGAGTGCTTTTTCAGAGAAGGCCCAGGGAGAAAAGCTCCATACATTAGACAGTTTTACATTTAAAAAACATTTATAACAATAACGTAATACACGGTTTATACAGTGGGAAAAAAACAATTTTCAGAAATGTATAGAATGAAAAATAATTAGTATGAACTTAGGGCATTACTAAGTGAAAGAGAAAATCTTTGTACGTGTAGCTATTAAGAGAATAAGATGTACAAGTTTGGGACTATACATAGTGTATTAGGGAACATATTTAAAAGTTTTGTTAGACAGTATGTGTGTCATCAGATGAACCACAAAGTTTTTGTTAAGGTCAGTATGTGTGTCATCCGATGAGCCAGTAAGGTGTTAGTAGATCAGGTGAAGAAGTTCATTTATTAGGATTTGTAAGGGGGAATATAGAGCAAGGGGTTTGCTTTTCTTAGATGGGGGGGAAATTTAGGGGGGTGAGTACAGTGGCAAGTCCAGTGACATTTTATATATTCCTTGGTGATGCTCTTAAATTGTTTTGGATGAGTGAAAGTTCTGATTTCAAGAGGGAGCTTATTCCAAGCCATAGCAGGGTAGTAGCTATATGTGTTGCAACCAGATTTGGTCTTAGGTTTGTAGATTTTTAGTAGATCTTGGGTAGAGCTCCGAAGGGATCTGGTTGGAGTATAGTGGGACATTAGGGGGGATAGAACTGGGCAGTAGGAGGGCTGGTGTAGGATAGAGTGGATGATCTGGAGCTAAGAGAGGAGAAGCTGGTGGGGTAGTTCTAGGCAGTTTAGATGTTTTAGTGAGAGACGGTGGTGGGATTTGTATGGTTGGTGGGCAGCAAATCTGCCTACCTTGTTGTAAGAAGACTCTAGTTTTGTTAGTAAGGATGAGTTGAGATTTGTGAGAATTTGGGAGCTGTACAGTAGAGTAGGTAGGAGGTACGCATGAGAAAGAGAGTGATCTTAGTGTGGTTTGGTCACAAGGGTGAAGCCTGAGTGAGCTAGCTGTGGGTAAATCCTGCAGTACCCACATCCAGCCTTGGATTATTGGTATTATGTGCTGACATTATTTAAGAAGGAAATTGCTTAACTTTTTATGTAATGTCACTGTATGATGGAACTTTAGTTTTCTTCCACCTATGGTGCTGGCTTCTGGACAGCTGACTGATGTATTGCGCATTTATGGCCCATAGCTTGCACAGTACCTCACTAGAAATATAAAACTAAAGACACAAGAAAGTCTGTCTTGCATCTCCTTGTCTTCTTGTTCTGTCAGTAATATTAGTTGCCATTACTAACAGATCAAGAAGGGGAAGACAAGGACATATGATTGGAAGGCTTTCAAGAAGCAAGCACCTTATTTTTTTTGTTTTGCAGAGTATGCAGGTGTGGTGACTGGATTTGTTCAAGTGGGTAATGCTCATTTTACAGTGTGCACCCTGATTGCTGTGCCCAATCACTGTGCACATTTTGAAATAATAATTAAGTTTTATTGTATACTGGTGACAATGCATTTCATATAAAGTTTATCAAGTTTTCCAGCAGATTCAGTTGTATAACAAAACTAAATACAAGAAAACCACCAAAACATGTGCTCTTGCTTTTACTAAGAGTAACCAACTTAGTATTTTCATCCAAGTCTTTAGTTAATGCATTCCAAACGTTTCTATGACCTTGCTATAGAAGACAATTATGCAGATTTGTGTTAAAGTAGTTTTTGTATCACTGAATTTTCTGCCACCAGCCAGCTAATTTTGGTATTGCTTCTTTCTTACTGTGTCCACATCTTTACCTGAATATAAATAGGGTGGAGTGAAGTGACATGTCTGCATAATGAAGAAGAAAAAGGCAAAAGACTACAGTGTGATTATTTCAGATAACTGAGCCAGATTATCAACATGTTGTTTTTGTAACAATGTTCTTACTTGACTGTAATACAGAATTCTTATTTCTTTACAGGTGGCAGACCTGGATGATGAATTTGCAGAATTGGTGTTGGGTGAATTTAGTGAGAATCTTGACAGAGTACCTGCAGAAAAGGTAAATGTAGCAGTGGCAAGATGAACAATTACTCCTATATTTGACTTTAGCAAATCCAGGTTTTGCTTTAGTGTCAGTCATTTTATTATTTATGTGTGTTTATGTGTTCATTTTTGTACATAAAACTATTGATAGTTAAAGTCTTACCGGAAGCATGGCTTTCCCTCCTGGGCTGCTACTCTTCTTCCAAAGTTGGTCCTTAATTTCCTTTGCTGGAGTCCCCATTTCTAAGAGTTTTGACATCTTTACTTCCTTTACTGAAAAAGGCTTAATTTGTTTTTACACTGTTGCAGCACCCTCCATGCCCATTTCATGATTGGCAACCAGGATACCAACTGGCCTTATTCAAGAGACAAAGTTAGTCAAATTCTCCAGTCCATAGTACCCAATGTTGCAGTTAGGGTAAGTTGAACAAAGCACTTGTCCTGATTCCCATCTTGTAAAATGAGCCGAACTTTTAAAAAAAGTTAATAGGTTGTAAACTAGCTAACTACTTTTAATAAAACAGAACAGATTGTCAGTTTACAAGCTGTCTACAGGCAGTCACTGCCTAATGGTGCTTATAAACTGTCAAACTGTTCTTAAAAAAGTTTCTTAATTTACAATCCGTTATTAAGAAATCACCATTGTGATTGCTTGTAGACAGTGGGGAAATGCCAAATGGCTGTGCTGCACAGTGTCAAATTCCCTTACTATAGCTTGTAGGCTATGGATTATTCAGTTCAGGTTCACCTTTGGTAAATGTGCCTCATACTTTCTTGCCTTTAGGTTCATAGGTAATTACTAGGCTGATGGTGCTAGATCCTTTACAAGCTTAGCCAATAATACCTGGGATATGACAATGTTGTGCCTTAATTCCCCAGATATGGGATGGGGACTAGTATCAGAGTAGTGGGTCTTTTGGTTTTGGGGCCCTGAGTCATTTTACAGACTGCCTCTGTCCAAAAGGGACATGGCCATTACCCCAGGACTGAATTTATTGCTCCCCATCCATTCATCCAAATTCTTTTGAAGAGATTGAGGGATGGGTTTTGTTTTACAAAGATGGGAAGCTTTTCCATGGATGAGGTAGCTATTGGGATATGAATCTGTCTCTCCAGCAAGTTCTGTTAGAGTCACAAATTAGCTTCAGGTCCATGGAACACGTAACCCTTGTATAATTTTTCTTGTGAAAATGTAACATTTTCATCAGGGTCTTGTAGGTTAGGCATAAGTCCCCTCTCAATAAATGATATGCGACAGAGTAAAGGGATTGGGCCTTTAGTCATTCTGCATAAGACATGTGTCTTACACTTTGTATTTTTTTTTTTTAGTGGGAAACCGCTGGGGCCACTCCAGTGGGGAAAGTACATGCAGAAGGGAACATTGTACTCAATTATGGGCCAAGTGGGGGCTGAGTACAATGGCGCTATAACTTCTTTTGATCTTGATGCCATGCCTTGACTTATGATTTGAGCCACGCAGAAGGATTTCCTCATTACTGTAGCTATCTGATGGTCAAAGTTTAGGTTACTGTCCATCTGTGCTCCTAGGTCCCTCATCACTGGGTCTACTTTTAGGGGTGCTGTATGAATACAATAATTTGCAGAGACATCTGATTTACCGAAGGGTATGATTATGCATTTTTTAACATTTAGTCTCAGACCATGGTTTTGGTACCATTCGTTTATAATTTTTTAGGCCTGTGTGTAAGATGTCAACATCATTTGGGGATTCAGTGATTGCTTTCGGCTTACAGTCATCGGCAAACATGGTGAGCCAGAGGCCCCCAACACTGGCCTTCACTTCAGGGAAGTATATACTAAACAGCAGGGGTCCCAACACTGAGCCCTGTGGGACACCACTAGTAAAAGGTTTCTTATCGGAAGTGGATTCACCTATCCGGACAACATGTGTCATGTCATTGAGCCAGTTGGCTTATCCATCTGATGATGTAGGGGTTTATGCCTAACTCAGAAAGTTTATCTATGATCCTCGATTGGGGGATTGTGTCGAAATCTTTGTCCAGCTCTAGATAAGAGGTGTGTACTGTTTTACCCTCATCCATGGCCCTGGTGACTTTCGCGAAAAAGTCCACCAGATTGAACAGGCAAGACCTCCCTTTGACAAAGCCAAATTGAGTCTGGTTTAGTTTTTGGAGCATTCCTTTGTCATTATTGATTAGGTCCACACTGAAACCCTTGTCATTCTGATGCTTAAAAAGAAAAAAAAAAGAAAAATCAACATCCTTCACTTTTATGATTAATAGGGAGAACAATAGTCACATTCTGGAGAATCCTTCTTTCCAGCCTCTATGGCACAGCAGACACACATATGCAGACTCTGTAATAGCTTCACCAACAGAGCCTAATATTTCACCCTTGTGTCACCTTAATAATTTCTCCAGTACCTAAAATGGTATCTTTAGTGGGTTGTACCATTTTTATCTGACATTTAAGATATGCTTCAGTACTCAGTCACCTAAAATCCATATCATAGTCAGCACAGTGTTCCATAATCCCTGTCATATTTCCATCCCCAGTGCTACTTACCTTCCACCATGACTGGCCCCTTTTGGTCTTCACTGTCAAGAAGCTAAAACTGTCATATATATCAGCATTAGAGAAGAGAATTTATTAATTGTACCTAAATGTTCCCAGGCATCACCCTCATATGGAGTGTCTGTTTTTGGCTAACACACTGATAACTTCTGCACATATGTAATTATGGCAGCTTCAGGAGATGACATTCTTGTGCAGCTTCTAGAATCCCAGTCCCTCTACTGCATGCTAGAGGGCAACATCTGCCATGCTGGATGGAGTTCACACTGCTACAGCAAGATGAGAGACCTGAAACATGGCTGCTCAGTTACATCACCCTAGCAATCTCTCTGATGGCTAACTTGCTTACCGAACACAGGTAATCATCAGAATTCTCCACATCAGTGAGGCAGCCAATGTCATAATACATCCTACTGAATAATTTCAGTGTATTGTAGACCTTGTGCCATTCACAGACAACTACTCCAATTCTCTGGTGATGAATAAGGCCTGCAGGATGTATAGAAGTACCGCTGGGCTTTTGGCAGCTGAGGCCCAGACTTTAATAAATCTCCCCAGCTACAGGGAGAGAGGATTCTCAGATCAGCTTGAGTGTTCTGTTTATAAGAGTTCTTGGTTGTCTTAGTCATTAGTTTGGTACTTCATATGCTTAAGCTTCAGAGAAGTCAAGCTGTTGCTGGACTTGGGAGAAGATGAGGCAGCTAAAATGCAGTTGTTCACTTCTGTCAGTGTTTGGTTCCATTTCACCCTCTGCATGTACAGTTGCCCTTGTGCTGTGTTGGCTCACTGTTAATGATTATGTAGCAAACACCAGACTGATTGTCCAGTAAAGCTTTGGTGAGAGTGCATAAGAATGTGTTCTCTTCTTTCACTTTGAGTCTTAGGTCCGTGAACCATTTTTCTTAACCATCCAGGTTTCATTCCTCCCTTTTCAACTGGACATTGGTAGCCCTGCTTCCATTTGTAGAGTAAAGGTTCTGTGGAAAGGCAATTATGTCAATTGCTTCAGTGTGGTTTTTACAGTCTGCTATAATTTTGACTCTACTAATATTGTGGCCAGGCTAGGGCATATGTCTATACTGTATGGCATGGCTTAGGCTGCCCTTAGTCATTGGTAACAGACCATTCTAGATGCCTCTTTTTCGGTAGAGTTCTGTTTGACAGACCTCTCAGGACATGGTGGAATGTTGCAAGACAGAGTCCAGGCACTAACTATTGTGGAAGATCTTTGTATTGCCAATACAACTTTATTCATCTTGTTGGCCAATCCTGTTCCACAAGATATAGTAGTACCCTCACAGGATGAAGAAGTTACACAAGCATCAAAGCACTCTTGGCCCCAGCTCTTCTGGCAAAAGTTGGTAGAAGGCAGACTCCTATTTGCCCCAACATGGACGAACTTAATCAATAACAAGTAGGTCTTGGATGTTTCTTTAAAAGACCAGACATCTTTCTCTGAAATGCAGCACAGATTGTGGGGTTCATCATATGGATCACTGTGACAGTAGTAACACTGTGACAGTAGTAACAATCAGTAAGACTTCTCCAGCTCAAGGCCTAATGTATAGCATGACTTCCAGAGATCGACACACTTCCCTTTCATGACCAGGCAGATGTCCATATCCATTAGATGTCAACACATTTCCACTGTAAAGAGGCATCCACCTGTGTCATCTTTATTTTTTTTTTGCTACAGCACTGTTTGTAACAGTTGTATGCACATATTTGTCAGTCCAGTGGTTGGCCTGTTCTTCCAGAGTTGGCAGATGATATTCTAAGTTGTTTAGTTTGTAGGCCTTAGGGAATATACTGCCAAGAAAAGGTCAACGTGAGTTTGTGTGTGTGTCTGTGTGTCTGTGTGTGTGTGTGTGTGTGTGTGTGTGTGTGTGTGTGTGTGTGTGTGTGTGTGTGTGTGTGTGTGTGTGTTAGGCAGATTCCATGTAGGTATTATCACACTCAGTATATTTTTTTTTGTTTGTTTGTTTGCTTTGGACCAGAGCACAACATCATCACTTGTAGTACAAGTGATAGTTTCATCAAACTACTATAAGGAGAAGGGAACATTTGATGTCCTTCAAGGATGCATCTGCAGTCCTAACAATGGGTTGTCCTGGCCTCAGGCAGCCCTTCGATCGGCCGGATTCCAAAGTCTGGGTCTGGCCTCGCCGATGTCGCACTTCACCCGACGCCATAGCTGCAGTTCAGCAGGTATAAAGGCATCAGCCGACGCCCATTTTCCTCAGTCTTTCTTGCCGCGTGGCACCCGAAGCAGAAGCTGTTCGCAAGTGCCGGTCGGTCAGAACCAGAGATTGCTACTACCGAAGACTTCTAAAAGCTAAGTACCCGTTGGGACTCTTTCGCCAGCCGATGTCAGAAAAAGTGAATAACTGTTTAACTTGTGGGAAACAAATACCTCATAAAGATTTCCACTCTTACTGCCTACCTTGTTTAGGCCCAGACCACGACGTAGCAGCCTGTCTAGCCTGTGCTTCTTTCAACCGACGGACACTTAGACGTCGGTCGGAATTTGCTGAGGAGTTTTTCGCCCGCTTTTGTTTACAACATGCCGCCGGAAACTCCGACTTCACAATTAGCTAAAAGCGCATGGAAAAGGACCGACACTGCGGTCCGGTTTCGCCGAAACCACGGTTAAGTCAATCATGAGTGTCTCGGTTTCAGCTGAAACCGAGCCCTCGATTCTTCCTTCGCCGAAAGCTTGCCTCCCACCGAGTCCTCATCCAGCATGGCTGAATCTGCTACTGAAATTCCACCTGCTCTTACAGGTTCACAGGATTTATCTGATACTATCCCTTTAGATATATCCACTCCTGCACGTGGAGCTGCTAGGCCCCTGCATCCATGTCGATTAAGGCTTTTGCCAGGGCTAAAGCAACAAAAACAACCAAGACTGTGCTTATTAAGACCCACTCTCACAGGCCTAGCTCTAGTACTCAAATGCTTAGTCTAGCAGAGGATCTCATTTCTTTGATCAGGGGATCCCAACCTCACCCTGACAGGGCCTCTCACCCACCTCCAGAGAAGAGGCCCAGAGCAGAGCCCTGAGCCAGTTTCTTCAGATTACTCTTCTGATGATTCAGAAAATACAAACCCTCCAGAAGGCCCTTATTCTCCTTATGAGGACTCTGATGCAGAAGACTCCATTCCTTCTGCCTCCGCCTGAGGAATTTTCTTTTGGGGAAACCTTGCATGCTATGAGGAACAATTTCAATGGCAGGGCCAGGATTTTTCAGACTCTAGGAAAAGGCTTAGGACCTTTTGCATTTGCCACAGCATAGGCCTTAGCCATTCCTCCAGTACTTACTGTTGTGGATGATGCATTTAATGATGCTTGTACTGCCCCTGATTCACTTCCTCCAGCCCCTGCTAAGCCCGACAGGTACTACAGGGTTCCGGACACACATTATCATTTGTATAAGGCTCCTTTTGCAGATCCTGAAACTATTTCACAGGGACCCAAGGCTGTAGCAGCTACCTCTGCCAAAAACCCCCTCCCCTCTGAAAGGGAATCTAGGGCCTTAGAGAGATGGGGTAAAAAAGTTTATACTTCTGCTACTCTTTCGGCTAGGGCCTTAAACTGTCAATTCCACATGATTCAGTATCAGGAATTTATGTTAGACCAGTTAACTAAAAAACTGTCCTCGCCTGAACCATTAGACAAAAAGTCTCTTCAGGAAATGGTACATAACATACAGCAGGTCAGTAATCATTCCTTAAAATGTGGCTATGATGCACTGGAGGCTTCCTTTAGATCAGCTATGACTGGTACAGTGATCAGAAGGCATGCATGGTTAAAAGAGCAGTCCTTACCAGACCATGTAAAATCAAAGCTTTTAGATGCTCCCATGGATAAGCATAATTTGTTTGGCTCACCTGCACAGCAGGTGCTGAAGAAGGTGGAAGAGAAAGCAAAATCTGTCCAGACAGTCAAGGATTTCTTTACAGGTCCAGCCTCCAAGGTTTAGTAGGAACTGGCCTTCCAAGAACTGGTCCTTTCCAGACACCACCAGAGCACAGAGAGGCAGGAATAGGCGCCCAAGAGGCGGGGTCAATCCAGAGGAGCCTACAGGGGACGTCAGTGGCAGCCTAACAACCAGCGAAGTACTGCCACAGATCCAGCCACTTCCACAGGACAATCACAGTGACTTGGCTCTGAGACCGCCTACCAGGGAACAACTAGATGCACCCTTAGGCGGAAAGCTAGCCTTATTTTCAGTAAACTGGCATTACATCACAGGAGACAAATGGATTTTACAGACAATAGACAAAGGTTACAGGTTTCACTTCCATACTCTACCAAGGAAGAGAGAGGAATGCCAAACCCACTTCAAATCAAAAGACAAAGCCTAGAACAAATAGACAACTTAATAAGGATGAGAGCTATAGAAAAGGTACCGTCTATGGAACAAGGGCAAGGATTTTATTCTCGCCTGTTTCTAGTACCAAAGAAAGGGAACACGTGGAGACCAATTTTGGATTTATCCATCCTCAACACTTATCTGGACATTCCAAAGTTCAAAATGCTGACGTTACAACAGCTTTTACCCCTGTTGGGAAAAGATCACTGGATGGTAACTCTGGATCTCAAAGAGGCTTATCTTCATGTTCCTATCAGGCCCAGTTGCAGGAGGTTCCTGAGTTTTCAGGCTGGAAATTTACATTATCAGTTCTCTGCATTGCCCTTTGGCTTATCTACTGCGCCCAGAGTGTTCACAAAGGTTCTGGCTCCAGTGATAGCCTTTTTCAGGTTAAGAGGAATACAGATTTATCCTTATTTGGACGATTGCCTGATTATTGCACAACACAAAGACGAACATCTGCATCATCTACAGTATGTGATGGTAGTGTTAAGATGCCTAGGGTATTCTGTGAACGAAACAAAGTCCAGTCTAGTACCCTCTCAGGACAGGTGCTTTCTGGGTGTGAGACTGAATACAGCTTCCCAGATGGCCTTTTTGATCCCGGACAAACAAAGAAGCCTTTCTCTTTATTTCCATCAAATGTCTCTACAGTCCAGGCTGACTGCAAGGACAGTCCTTCAAGCCTTGGGGTTCATGGCATCTTGTATTCTGGTGCTTCCCAATGCCAAACTGCATATGAGGAAGCTTCAATGGTATCTCAAAAATGTATGGACACAACACTGCCAAGATCTAGACACTGTCATTCAGATAATACCTTGCATTCAGAAAGAATTTTTGTGGTGGGCTCGGGAATGTCACCTAAACAAGGGACTCTCTGTGACCCGACCAGAGGCGAGTCAGATTCTAACGACAGATGCCTCGGACAAGGCTTGGGGAGCACACCTCAATGGAAAATGGGTGCAAGACACGTGGCCTGTCAGACTTCAACATTTGCATATCAACTTGAAGGAGATGTTAGCAGTCCAATTTGCATTGATGGCTTTCAAGGATTTACTTCACCCAGGACAGGTGTTGATTCAAACAGACAACACTACTGTCATGTGGTACATCAACAAGCAAGGGGAACCCATTCGTACCCTCTTTGCAGGCAAGCGATGATTTTGTGGGAGACTGCTCTCAGTTTACACCTCAATCTTCAGGCAAGGTTTCTACCAGGAGCACAGAACTCCTTAGCGAATGTGTTGAGCAGACAAATTGTGGATCCTCACGAGTGGAAACTGGATCCTCATGTGTTTCAAAGGTTGACAGTGTTATGGGGGACTCCAGACATAGATCTGTTCACTTCTCCACTAAATTACCAGTTGCCAAAGTTTTGCACAAAAATGTTTCATCCCACAGCTTGGGAGGTGGATGCTCTATCATTCAGTTGGAGCAATCTTCATGTCTATGCCTTTCCACCTCTGCCTCTCATTCCCAAGGTACTCCTGAAGGCCAGAATAGACAAGCCATCCATGATTCTGATAGCGCGGATTGGCCTCGACAGCACTGGTACCCACTACTGAGGAGTTTGGTGCGGAGCCTCCATGTCCTCTGCTGTTGATCACGCATCTTTTGTCTCAGGAGGGCAATCACTTCCTCAATGTCAAGATTCAGTCTCTGCATCTCACAGCCTGGCATATTCTGTTTTAGACCCTGGAGGGTCTCAGCTTCCACAACAAGTTTTGGATGTTATTTTGGAGGCCAGAAGGCCTAGTACAAGGAAAGTTTACGCTGATAAATGGAGGAGATTTTTTCTTTGGAGCAAAGCGAAGGACTTTGATGTTTCCAAGCCTGTTTTAAGTGTTTCTCTTCAATATCTTACTGAGTTATTGGACAAGGGTTTGTCTTTCTCCTCGATAAAGGTTCATGCTGCAGCCATTTCTGCTCACTATGACTGTGACCCTCCTTTATTTTCCCATCCTTTGTTTAAGCAATTTCTTAGAGGGGAAAAGAACATAAGACCCCCACGTAGAGCTCCTACTCCTGCTTGGGATCTCAATTTTGTTTTGGAAAAGCTTACTCTACAACCTTTTGAGCCTGCAGCTACTGCCGAGTTAAAGTATTTATCATGGAAGACTACTTTTTTGTTGGCCATTACCTCTGCAAGAAGGGTTTCTGAATTACAGGCCCTTATGGCAGTGGAACCTTTCCTGATTTTTCATAAGGATAGGGTATCTTTGCGTACTAATCCTTCCTTTATGCCTAAAGTGGTTTTTAGTGTGGCCTTGAATCAAACTATTCATTTGACTACTTTTTATGCAAACCCCCAAAATAAAGGGGAGAAGATTTTGCATACTTTGGATATTCACAGGCAGTTACGTTATTATTTGAGCAGAACCAAGGGGTTCAGGCAGTCTCAGCAGTTGTTTGTTTCTTTTGCTTTGGGTTCTCAGGGAAAACCTGTTTCAAAACAAACTATTTCTAAATGGATTGGGTTTTGTATTTCTTTCTGTTATTCCAATCATAGGAAGGAGATTCCGGCTGGAATCAGACCTCATTCCACTAGAGCTACTACCACTTCTACTGCCTTTCTAAGGGGGGTAGCTACAAAAGATATTTTGGAAGCAGCCACTTGGAGTTCAGTACATACTTTTTCCAAGCATTACCACCTTCCTCTTTATTCTAAGTCTAGGGCTGGATTTGCCACTGCAATATTACAGGGCATTTTAGCAGCCCCTAATGCTTTATGATTTTGCCATCCTCCCTTTACCTCTGCTTTGGGATTCTACCCATATGTAAGGACTGCAGCAATGTGAGATGAAGAACATAGTACAGTTTTGTACCTACCATAAATGTAGATGTTCGAAGATCCACATTGCTGCAGTCAAATTTACCCTCCCTCCTTCCCCTCTGTAGTTTGGCATGGTTATATGGTTTGGGTGATGGTTGTTGTTGGGCATGTTTTTGGGAGGTATCCTGTTTTCGGGCTGTGGCCTTTCTTTTTAGGGCCTTCTGACATCTGGGGCAAGAAAAGACTGAGGATATGATGTCGGTCATGCGCTTTTATACCCTGACGCTCTGATGTCAGATCTGAGCGCCCATGACCGACGTCAGCCTAATACTTTGGTATTCGGGCCGACCGAGGACAGCGGACTACCCATATGTAAGGACTGCAGCAATGTGGATCTTCGAACATCTACATTTATGGTAGGTACAAAACTGTACTTTTCTTTAAAAGACCAGACATCTTTCTCTGAAATGCAGCACAGATTGTGGGGTTCATCATATGGATCACTGTGACAGTAGTAACACTGTGACAGTAGTAACAATCAGTAAGACTTCTCCAGCTCAAGGCCTAATGTATAGCATGACTTCCAGAGATCGACACACTTCCCTTTCTTGACCAGGCAGATGTCCATATCCATTAGATGTCAACACATTTCCACTGTAAAGGGGCATCCACCTGTGTCATCTTTATTTTTTTTTGCTACAGCACTGTTTGTAACAGTTGTATGCACATATTTGTCAGTCCAATGGTTGGCCTGTTCTTCCAGAGTTGGCAGATGATATTCTAAGTTGTTTAGTTTGTAGGCCTTAGGGAATATACTGCCAAGAAAAGGTCAACGTGTGTGTGTGTGTGTGTGTGTGTGTGTGTGTGTGTGTGTGTGTGTGTGTGTGTGTGTGTGTGTGTGTGTGTGTGTGTGTGTTAGGCAGATTCCATGTAGGTATTATCACACTCAGTATATTTTTTTTTGTTTGTTTGTTTGCTTTGGACCAGAGCACAACATCATCACTTGTAGTACAAGTGATAGTTTCATCAAACTACTATAAGGAGAAGGGAACATTTGATGTCCTTCAAGGATGCATCTGCAGTCCTAACAAATGGGTTGTCCTGGCCTCAGGCAGCCCTTCGGTCGGCCGGATTCCAAAGTCTGGGTCTGGCCTCGGCTGATGTCGCACTTCACCCGACGTCATAGCTGCAGTTCAGCGGGTATAAAGGCATCAGCCGACGCCATTTTCCTCAGTCTTTCTTGCCGCGTGGCGCCCGAAGCAGAAGCTGTTCGCAAGTGCCGGTCGGTCAGAACCAGAGATTGCTACTACCGAAGACTTCTAAAAAGCTAAGTACTCCATTGGGGACTCTTTCTTGCGTCAGCCGATGTCAGAAAAAGTGAATAACTGTTTAACTTGTGGGAAACAAATACCTCATAAAGATTTCCACTCTTACTGCCTACCTTGTTTAGGCCCAGACCACGACGTAGCAGCCTGTCTAGCCTGTGCTTCTTTCAACCGACGGACACTTAGACGTCGGTCGGAATTTGCTGAGGAGTTTTTCAGCTCCGCTTTTGCTTACAACATGCCGTCGGAAACTCCGACTTCACAATTAGCTAAAAAGCGCAAGGAAAAGGACCGACACTCGCAGTCCGCGGTTTCGGCCGAAACCGCGGTTAAGTCAACCGCGAGTGTCTCGGTTTCAGCTGAAACCGAGCCCTCGGTTCTTCCTTCGGCCGAAAGCTTGCCTCCCACCGAGGCCTCATCCAGCATGGCTGAATCTGCTACTGAAATTCCACCTGCTCTTACAGGTTCACAGGATTTATCTGATACTATCCCTTTAGATATATCCACTCCTGCACGTGGAGCTGCTAGGCCCCCTGCATCCATGTCGATTAAGGCTTTTGCCAGGGCTAAAGCAGCAAAATCAACCAAGACTGTGCCTACTAAGACCCCCTCTCAAAGGCCTAGCTCTAGTACTCAAATGCTTAGTCTAGCAGAGGATCTCATTTCTTTGATCAGGGGATCCCAACCTCACCCTGACAGGGCCTCTCACCCACCTCCAGAGAAGAGGCCTAGAGCAGAGCCCCCTGAGCCAGTTTCTTCAGATTACTCTTCTGATGATTCAGAAAATACAAACCCTCCAGAAGGCCCTTATTCTCCTTATGAGGACTCTGATGCAGAAGACTCCATTCCTTCTGCCTCTCCGCCTGAGGAATTTTCTTTTGGGGAAACCTTGCATGCTATGAGGGAACAATTTCAATGGCAGGGCCAGGATTTTTCAGACTCTAGGAAAAGGCTTACGACCTTTTTGCATTTGCCACAGCATAGGCCTTTAGCCATTCCTCCAGTACTTACTGTTGTGGATGATGCATTTAATGATGCTTGTACTGCCCCTGATTCACTTCCTCCGGCCCCTGCTAAGCCCGACAGGTACTACAGGGTTCCGGACACACATTATCATTTGTATAAGGCTCCTTTTGCAGATCCTGAAACTATTTCACAGGGACCCAAGGCTGTAGCAGCTACCTCTGCCAAAACCCCTCCCTCTGAAAGGGAATCTAGGGCCTTAGAGAGATGGGGTAAAAAAGTTTATACTTCTGCTACTCTTTCGGCTAGGGCCTTAAACTGTCAATTCCACATGATTCAGTATCAGGAATTTGTTAGACCAGTTAACTAAACTGTCCTCGCCTGAACCATTAGACAAAAAGTCTCTTCAGGAAATGGTACATAACATACAGCAGGTCAGTAATCATTCCTTAAAATGCGGCTATGATGCACTGGAGGCTTCCTTTAGATCAGCTATGACTGGTACAGTGATCAGAAGGCATGCATGGTTAAAAGAGCAGTCCTTACCAGACCATGTAAAATCAAAGCTTCTAGATGCTCCCATGGATAAGCATAATTTGTTTGGCTCACCTGCACAGCAGGTGCTGAAGAAGGTGGAAGAGAAAGCAAAATCTGTCCAGACAGTCAAGGATTTCTTACAGGTCCAGCCTCCAAGGTTTAGTAGGAACTGGCCTTCCAAGAATTGGTCCTTTCCAGACACCACCAGAGCACAGAGAGGCAGGAATAGGCGCCCAAGAGGCAGGGGTCAATCCAGAGGTGCCTACAGGGGACGTCAGTGGCAGCCTAACAACCAGCGAAGTACTGCCACAGATCCAGCCACTTCCACAGGACAATCACAGTGACTTGGCTCTGAGACCGCCTACCAGGGAACAACTAGATGCACCCTTAGGCGGAAAGCTAGCCTTATTTTCAGTAAACTGGCATTACATCACAGGAGACAAATGGATTTTACAGACAATAGACAAAGGTTACAGGTTTCACTTTCATACTCTACCAAGGAAGAGAGGAATGCCAAACCTACCTCCAAATCAAAAGACAAAAGCTCTAAAACAAATAGACAACTTAATAAGGATGAGAGCTATAGAAAAGGTACCGTCTATGGAACAAGGGCAAGGATTTTACTCCAGACTTTTCCTGGTGCCAAGAAAAGAAAACCAATGGAGACCTATTCTAGACCTGTCCGCTCTGAACACATATCTCATTGTTCCAAAATTCAAGATGCTGACCCTACAGCAGCTTCTTCCCATGCTGGGCAAGGAGTCTTGGCTGGTAACTCTAGATCTCAAGGAGGCATACCTGCACGTCCCCATATGACCAAATTGCAGAAGATACCTCAGATTTCTTGCAGGATCAGAGCATTATCAATTCTCAGCATTGCCCTTTGGCTTATCTACTGCGCCAGAGTATTCACGATATGCCTGGCATCAGTAATTGCTCATTGCAGGCTTCAGAATTCAAATTTACCCTTACCTGGACGACTGCCTGTTACAAGCGGACAACAAAACAAATTAGCAAAAGATTTGAAAAAGGTCATTCATCTGCTACAAGCCCTGGGATACACAGTCAATATAAAAAAGTCAAGGCTGATACCATCCCAGAGGATAACTTTCTTGGGTGCAGAACTGGACACATCAAATCAAATGGCATCCCTCACAGCAGAAAAACAGAAGCACCTTCCTCTCTATTTCATGGCATTAACAACGCAGAACCAGCTAACAGCAAGGAAAGTCCTGCAAGCCCTGGGTTACATGGCATCCTGCATAATATTGATTCCACATGCCAGACTATATATGAGGAAGTTGCAATGGTACCTAAGGAATTTATGGTCTCAGCACAAGCACAGCCTAGAAACCCAAATTCCAATAATTCCATGCCTGAAGCAAGAATTCCAATGGTGGGCTCAGGCCTGTCAATTGAACAAAGGACTGCCCTTCCACAGCCCTCAACCAAGCCAGACTATCACCACGGACGCCTCAGACCTCGGTTGGGGGGCACACATGCTGGACAAGTGCATACAAGGCTTATGGACTCAGGACCAGCTGAACCTACACATAAATCAAAAGGAGATGCTGGCAGTAAAACTGGCAATTCAGACATTCAGACCGTTTCTTCAACAAGGTCAATTGCTGATAAGGACGGACAGCACCACAGTTATGTGGTACATCAACAAACAGGGAGGCACACATTCATACCCTCTATGCCGGATGGCAATGGACCTCTGGAATGTGGCCCTGAGCTTCAACATTCAGCTCCAGGCAATATTTGTACCAGGAAAAGAAAATATACTAGCAGACATCCTAAGCAGAACTACCACGGATGCCCACGAATGGATGCTGCATCCAGACATCTTCAAATCCATTACAAGGAAATGGGGACTACCAGAAATAGACTTATTCGCATCCCCACACAACCACCAATTGAAAAAATTCTGCACAAGGACATACCACCCTCTGGCTTGGAAGGTGGACTCCCTATCTTTCAGTTGGGAAAACCTGACAGCATATGCATTCCCACCTCTTCCTTTGATGCACAAGGTGCTATTAAAGATCAAAGAAGACCGCCCAAGGATCATCCTGATAGCTCCAGTCGGGCCGAGGCAGCATTGGTACCCATTACTGAGGAGTATGTCTCGGGAACAAATATGGCCTCTGCCCCTAGTTCCCTTACTACTAACACAGAACAACTTCAAAACCCTGCATCCAAACTTGAAAACGTTGCAGCTAGCTGCCTGGAACATTGCATAAGACAAAATAACCCAGCTTTATCTCAAAGGGTTAAAGACATTATCTTGGAGGCTCGCAGACCCTCAACAAGGAAAACTTATTCAGCAAAATGGAAAAGATATCTCATTTGGAGTGCAGCTAAAGGAGAAGATGTGTCACTGGTAAACATAGCTAACATCCTGGAATACTTGGCAGAACTTTTCCACAATGGCCTGTCCTATTCTTCCATTAAGATTCATGCATCAGCTATTTCAGCAGAATACAACATGGACCCTCCAGTCTTCTCTCATCCTCTACTCAGGCAGTTTCTGAGAGGAATTAAAAATGTAAAGCCACCAAGGAAGCCACCATTGCCCGCATGGGACTTGAACTTTGTGCTGGAAAAGTTGACACTCCCTCCTTTTGAACCAGCAGCAACAGCGGAATTACAGTACTTATCATGGAAAACTGCTTTCCTGCTTGCAATCACTTCAGCAAGAAGGGTTTCTGAATTACAGGCATTAATGGCAGTACAGCCCTTCCTTATCTTCCATCAAGATAGAGTGTCCATGAGAACTAATCCTACTTTTATGCCAAAGGTGGTCTCCAGGGTATCTCTAAACCAAGCTATCCACCTACCTACATTCTTCCCCAACCCACAGAACAGGGAGAAAGATTATTACATACCTTGGATGTACATAGGCAATTGCTACTACCTGGACAGAACCAAGAGCAATAGAAAAACTGACCAGCTACTGGTAGCATATGCAACAGGAATGGAAGGAAAAGCAATTTCAAAACAGACAATCTCAAAGTGGATAGGAAATTGCATTAGATTTTGTTACTCTTACCATGGAAAGACAACTCCAGAAAACATCAGACCTCACTCCACAAGGGCTACAGCCACTACTACAGCTTTTTACGAGGAGTGGCTACCAAAGACATTTTAGAGGCTGCTACTTGGAGCTCCGTGCATACATTTGCCAAGCATTATAATCTACCCTTATACTCCAGATCCCGAGCAGGTTTTGCCACTGCTGTTTTGCAAGGGATCTTAACTGCACCATAATCTTATTATTACCTCCTCCCCCAGTTTGGCTATGGTATTCTACCCATTTGTTAGGACTGCAGATGCATCCTTGAAGGACATAGTACAGTTTTGTACCTACCATAAATGTAGATGTCCGAGAGGTATGCATCTGCAGTCAGGATTACCCACCCTCCTTCCCTCTGTGGTACTCCTAGGGTTTTTGCCCATCTTGTAGCTTGCTGGGGAATCTATTATGGTGTATTTGTTTGTATATATGTATATACATGTTTATTTCTATTTGCTCTCTATTGTTTGGAAACATTTGCATTTATCCAAATTTAGCCTTCCTAGAGGGCACCTGGTATCTGGGGCAAGAAACACTGAGGAAAATGGCGTCGGCTGATGCCTTTATACCCGCTGAACTGCAGCTATGACGTCAGGTGAAGTGCGACATCAGCCGAGGCCAGACCCAGACTTTGGAATCCGGCCGACCGAAGGGCTGCCTGAGGCCAGGACAACCCATTTGTTAGGACTGCAGATGCATACCTCTCGGACATCTACATTTATGGTAGGTACAAAACTGTACTTTCCCAAGCTTCTGGGCAATAAGAGATTTGAGACCTTCCCTTACATGAAGGCTGTGCCATCTAGCACTTCAGAACCTGTAGTAGATTTCCCACCAAAGAAAAAAAATATGCTCAGAAGTGCCCCTAGTGGTTCTTCTGGGCTTGATGGCACTGGTTCCTGAGAGGTGCTATTGCAGCTCTTTGTCCACTTATAAGTAGTCTCTGATGTCTGTGGTGTTTTCATTTCAGGAAGTTGCTATGCCATTTCCTTCTAAGCTGCCTCCCATCAAGAACCCAATTTTGACATCCTGTTTGTTATCACCAAGGGAAATGATGGAACTCTTTCAGTCTTTGCTCATGAAGATGTCTATCTTTGAAAGATGGAAGTCAGGGTTACCTGTCGGCAGACCCAGACCTCTGAGATGGTCACTCCTTCCAAGGGGATCCATGCATCTAAACGTAGGACATCTACCCAGTCAGGCTCTTTGCCATTGCCCTTGATTAAGAGAAGTAGTCCAAATCCTTGTGCTTACTCCCAACTCAACCCCCCACCCCCAACCCACCACCACCTTGCAGGACTTATTCATATTGGTTCAGGACTTCATACATGTCAAGTCAGTGTCTGCACCCTCAGTGGGACCAGCATTTGGTGTTGGATGTCCCTTCCATTAAAAGGAGAAGGATGCCCACTCCTATCAAGGAGTCAGAATATTCTGATTCATAGGAGGAAGATCTAGTTTTCACTTCCCATATGTCTCAATCTCTGTGTTATGATACAGACACCTTGTTCTCTCTGTGTGGTATCTTATGTTGGGATACTTATGTAGAATGAGGGGTAACTTCATCTGGGAGGTAGAGGAAGTTTCTGATGCCCAGAAAAGATGATTTGACTTCCATGTTCTGAATAAGCACATCCACTTGCTTATACCTCCAGTCTTAGAGGCTTTGCAGGATGGCTTTCTGGCTAAATTCCTGGAACCAGAATCCCAGCTTACTTTCCCTAGTAAACCTGACTGCATCAGCAGGGTTCAGGATTCCAGTTACCTATATCAAAATCTTGTAGGTTGGTTTCCTTAGTTCCAGAAAAAAATATTTAAATTGGTTCTTGCCCCTAACATATTTCCCAGTGACTAGAAGAGCAGAGTCATACAACTTTGTGAAGAAGGTTTATATAACAGCAGCTCTTGTGTTCAAGGCTGTCAGACATACATGATACACATCAAGCTGAGCTCCTCTGTGATCCGAGGACATAAGACATTAATGGGTATCAAGCTGAGCACTTCAGTAACCTGTGGACAAAAATAATGGAAATTACTGATAGCTCTCAGAAGGGAAAGCTGTTAGAACTAACTCAGTTTAGCTTCACAGATTGGAAAACATGCCATTTACTGTTTCACTAAAGCTGTAGATGCTCATCCAGGTCAGTGATTAGAAGACATACTTGACTGAGGATTCGGAACCTGCCAGGGGATGTCAAAGCACAGCTGTTTAATGACTCCTTAGAAAAGAAGTTGCTTTTTTGGAACGCCTGCTGGAGAGGTTTTCAAAAAATGGAGGACAAAAAAAAGACCATGCAGTCTGTCAAGCAGTTATTGTGCCTCTCTGTTCCACAGTGTATCAGGAAATGACCCTATTGTTTCTGCCAGGAAAAAGATAAACAAGAGGGGGGATAGCCTTTATAAAATAGAATTAGCAAGGAGGACCAAAAGGGAAAGAACTTATAATGCTTAGCCCAGTCTAAAATGGCAGACCCCCCTGCTTCTGAAGTCATCCTTCCTATAAGAAGAAAGTCAAGAGACCCCAAGACGATTCACAGCCCACCATCTCTGTGTCAGATGTACCTGGTGAGGTGGTCGTACCCACGACCAAGACCCCTTTAGAGGCTGGTATGACTGATGAGGCATTGCAGGCTGCAGATATCTCATACAATCTGCAACTTATTATTCCGGGAGTGTCCACACAGAATCCCACAGATCCTTGTCTGTAAAGAGGTCCTTGGTATGCTGATGGAAGTGTGTCAAGGCTCCAAACCTTCGAGACTCATACAGGCAAGCGTCACACTCAGGAAGAAAATAAAAAACAGAAAACTAGGCATGTGACTTCCCCTGCAGCTTCTAGAGAAAAGAAATGGATTGATTTATCTCGGGGCTTATTTAAAGCTATCATGACCCTGAAGTCCCCTTCTTTTGACACAGTTACCACAAGCTACACAACAGAAGCAGACTGTTCTTCCTCTGAGGGGGACCCAGAGGCAGTTGATCATTCACTGGATTACTCCTCACAACTGCATTTTCCAGAACAGCTCTGTTCAGACAAAGGGGACTCCCTGTTTTCAGATTTTCCAATGAAAAATGCTTTTGGAGAAACAATTCAGAACATGATGAGACACTTTGAATGGCAATTGAAGCAAACTACCAATGTAAAAAAGAGATACTACAACCTCCTGGAAATGGGCACACCAGCCCTTTCCCCAATCCCCCTAGTCCTGGCAGCATATCAGGATTCCATCCACTCTACTGCTTCAAAACCTGATTCCCAAACTCCAGCCCTTAAAAGACTAGACAGATTTTATATAGTTCCTGATTAGGTAAAATGTTTGTATAAAAATCATGTTGCTGACCCTGCTGCAGTCTTTGTCACCGCAGATAAGCCATCTAAGCTGCTCTGTAGTGCTAATGCCCTTCCCACAGACAACTACTGCAGATCCATGAGTACTTGGGATAATAAAGTCTACACCTCTTTCACTTTAACATTCAGAGCTATTAATTACCAGGTACAAATGACTAAATACGTGCTCTCTGTGCTACAGTCTCTGCAAAAGATCATGCAGACTCCAAAAAGCAAATGCAGACCGTATTGTCCTAAGCTAAACAAATAGCCAGACACGGCATCAAATGCAGCTGCGATGCTGGCTCATCACACTTTCAGTTTGCTACTTTACCTTTTGGTCTTTCTACAGCACCAAGAGTTTTTACAAAATGTCTAGACCCAGTGATGGCTTTCTGACACACTCAGGGAATTCACATTTTCCATTACCTGGAGAAACCCTGATACAAGCTATAGCCACAGACACCCTCCTCGATCATGTACATTAAACAGTATATCTCCTGACTCTTCTGGGATTCACCATCAATTTCAAAAAATCCTATCTTACTCCCACTCAGGACCTAGTCTTCCTGAGTTGCAGACTAAACACAAGCAGAATACATGCCTTTCTTCCTCAGAAAAAAGTCCTCAATTTGACGCGTTTCTTCCAAACCCTCTACTCAGTGGTGCACTGCACTGCTAGTGAGATTCTCAGGGCTCTGACATTCATAGCTACTTCCATCCCTATGCTTCCCCTGGACAGACTACACATGACGAAATTCAGTGGTACCTGAAATTGGTGTGGTCCCAACACTAACACCCCCTGGATACACTGATTCCTCTGCTACCCTGCATCAAGAAGGAACTACTCTGTTAGGAGAAACAGTTCACTCTCAGCCTGGGTCTTCCTTTCACCCCAGTGCCTCACAACCATGTTCTTTACACAAGTGCCTCAGATAGGGCTTGAGGAGCCTGGATAGGATTCCACAAAGTACAGGGGGAAATGTCCTTCTTCTTTCCTGAAGGAACTTATCGACCTGAAAGAAGTGAGAGCTCTTCTCCAAACTCTTCAGATTTTCTCACACATCTGGAAACTCTTGGTGTGCACAGACAACACCACAGTGATGTATATAAACAAACAGGGGGGCATGAGGTCCTACCCTCTGTGCAGGTTGACACAGAAGGCTCGACAGCTGGCCACTGAAATGAACATGACCCTCATAGCCACATATATTCCCTCTGAAGAGAATGTGTTGTCAGACTCCTTAAACAGGGACCTGCAGGACTCCTGTGAATGGACCTTGAACAGACAGGTCTTCAGAACAGTCATGCACCACTGGGACATGCCACAAACAGATCTGTTTGCATCTCCAGAACTTTACCAACTTCCTTTGCTCTGCACCAGGAAACCATTTCCCTTAGCCTGGAGGACAGATGATTTCTCCTTCCAGTGGATAGCAAGGTTTCTCTGTGCTTACCTCCTACTGCCACTTATTCCAAGGGTCCTACTGAAAATACAAAAGGGCACTCCAAAACTTCTACTCCTGACCCCTTTCTGGCTAAAGCAGCATTGGTTTCCCATCCCATTCCACCTGTCCAAGGGAAACTACTGGAAAATTCCAATAAAACCAGACCTAATCTTTTAACAGAAAGGTCAGCTTTTACAGCCACGCCTAACTTCCCTTAGTCTCACTCTGTGGATGATAGACTTCTGATCCCTAAAAGACACCTGTTCTCAGAGGAAGGTGGTACAGGTTTTATAAGAATCCATGAAACCTACTACCAGAAAATCATACACAGCAAAGTGGAAAATATTTCCATTTGGTGCCACAAACACAGACAAGATCCTCTTTTATCTGAAGTCCCCACTATACTTCACTGTCTCTGTGAACTTCTGAATTCTGGGTTGGCCTGTCCATCCATTAAAGCCCATTTGTCAGCCATCAGTGCCTGTTTGCTCCTTGATCCTCCACTCATGTCTAATGTGGAGGCCAAACTCTTCCTGAGAGGAGTCTTACATCTTAAGCCTCCAAAAAAACATTACTCCACCATGGGATCTCAACTTTGTACTGGAAAAGCTTACTTTGCCCCCTTTTGTGCCAGCAGCATCTGCCACTCTAAAATTCTACATGTGGAAAACGGTCCTTCTGTTGTCTCAAACGTCTGCATCCAGAGTGAGTGAACTCTAGGCACTCATGGCTGTTCCTCTCTTATTTTCTGCAGGGCCAGGGTAACTCTCAGGGCCAATCCTTTTTTCATGCCTAAGGTAGTGAATGAGCTGACCCTCAGTCAAGCCATTCACCTGTCTACCTTCTTGCTCAATCCTCAAAATGGGAGGGGGGGAATCCTACACTCTGTTGACATTCACAGACAGTTTAGGTATTACTTGGAAAAACAAAGACCATCTGAAAAATTTGGGTCAGCCGGTCTCAAAGCAAACTATTGCATCCTAGATATCGAAGGCCAACTCCTTCTTCTACTTACAACATGATAAATCATTGCCTTCTTGCCCTAAAGCACATTCCAGTCAGGCAGTCACCTCTTCTGGTGCCTTCTACAAGTGTGTAGATGCCAGGTCCATCTTGGAAACTGCCACTTGGTCCTCTGTGCATATCTTCACTACTGTGTACAAAATCAATGCCTTTTCCAGATTGGTCCTATGTGACACCGTGGACAGTTCATTTTTATATTAACCATACAGCCCTTTTCTCTTCTCACTTCATCTCTAGCAGTCACCCATCTGTTATGAATACTGCAACAGTGATTTCAGTAGATGTCCTACTGATCACTGTTGCAATATTTGGTCCCTTCTTCCCTCCCCCATTTTCAGTTGTCAGTGTTTATGCATTTATCCTTCTCTTGGGTGAGGTTCCTTACCCTGATCAGTCTATGATGCCCCCCCCCAACTGAACAGTCTCCTGTCTCAGTTTTTCTTTAGGCTGTTGGGTTGGAGATAGTCTGAGGAACTTGTGTGTATGTCCACCTGTATAGCCCAACACGTAAGAGCTGAGGTCATGCACTGGATGTACAGCCTTGGGAAGGTAAACCTTTGGTGCACTGGTTAGACGTTAGTGGATGAAAATCCATACTGCAGCAGTGATTTGTAGGATATCTACTGTTATGTTACGATGTTCTTCGTGTTTCACTGTTGCAGTCATTACATTTGGGTAATCTGCTGGCAGGTTGTCCTCAGTCGGCCTGATTACCAAAGTCTTGGTCCTGTGTTGGTTGCTGTCCCTTCTTCCATGATGTCAGGGGTATAAAACATGCAGCCGACGCCATTACATCAGTCTTTCTTGCCGTGTGGTAGCAGAAGCAGTTCGCAAGTGCTGGTTGGCTGACTCCTGAAATTTTCGTTTTTGAGTTTCAGAACCGAAGTCTTCAACTTAAAGTTAAGTACCCTACCAATGTCAGTAAAAGTTAATAATTGCATTACTTGTGGAAAGCAAATACCTCATAAAGATTTTCATTTGTACTGTATTCCTTGCCTAGGCCCTGACCACGACGTACCTCGCTGTCGGTTTTGTGCTTTATTTAATCAGCGCACTATCCGTTGTCGATATATTTTTGCTTCTAAATATTTCGGTTCTCGGTTTAATTATCCAGAAATGTCATTGGTTAGCCATCCAACTACCGGGATTCCGAAAAAATGCAAAGATAAAGACAGAGACAGGCCGCCGAGGTCCAAAACTCCCGACGACACTTCTCCTAAGCCAGTCGCCAGTTCGCCGGTACTCAGTGAGGCGCTTTTGCAGCCCCTGATACCTGCTACTTCTGATTCGCAGGCCTCCACTGAGACCCATTCAGAGTCCGAGATGCTTCAACTATGGAACCTGTGGATGTCTCTACCTTGGATGGGTCTGGAGCCGCTGTGCAGGCACCAGCTTCTGAAGGTGTATTCAGGCCTACAGACTTGCATATTAAAATGACACCTCCTTCATTACTAAGGCCTAAATCTCGATCTATGTCTAAAAAACCGATGCCCAGACCACATGCTCAGGCCCCTATGCCTAAAAAGCAAAGGATAAAAATGGCTGAAGACCTAATAACTCTAATCAGGGTTAGTCAACCCCCCCCAAGAGGCCTAGGGCTGAGCTTGATTATTAATCTTCTGATCGGGATTCTGTTTCTTCTGACTCTTCTGATTACCTGGATTTGTCCATACCTACATATGAGGATTCTGATGCAGAGGATTCCATTCCCTCTGCTTCCCCTACTGAGGATTTTTCTTTTGGGGAAACTTTACATACTTTAAGGGAGCATTTTCACTGGGAAAGCCAGGAATTTTCAGATTAAAAAAAGAGGCTTAGGGATTTCTTTCTTCTACCTCAACATAGGCCTTTGGCTATACCTCCTGTACTAGTCATTGTTGATGATATTTTCTCGGAATCCAGTTTGGCCCCTGATTCTCTGCCTCCTGCTCCTAGTAAACCTGACAGATACTACATGGTAAAAAATAATATGAGAATGGCTCGGTAAACTAGCAAGACAGTCCACAAAGGTGATAAAATAAAACTATTTATTGAACTGTTTTAAGCACTTTTCGTAAGCCTGATGGCAAACTTCATCAGAAAAAAATTCAAATAGAAGGAAACCCTTCTTTATAAATGAACAGGTGGTTAAAATGAACCAATTACATCATTTGTTAAAATTAATGGAAGCACCGAGATGTTAACATGACAACTACATGCATAAGTCAAAAACAGTACTTCAGTGGTATATAAACATAACTTGAAAGTGTTCACAACACTCAACACTTAAAATACATAAGAACAACTTGTGCAGTTAAACATTCCCAACAAAACTTTTAAATACACAGGGATACTACAGGGTTCCTGAGTCCCACAAGTTTCTTTCCAAAAATCCTGTTGCAGATCCAGAGACTGTTTCTCAAGGGCCCAAGGGCATTAAGGCTTCTACTGCTAAAAATCCTACCCCTTCTGATAGAGACTCCAGGGTGCTGGATAGATGGGGTAAAAAGGTTTATACTTCTGCAACCTTGGCAATCAGAGCTTTAAACTGCCAGTTTCATATGTTAAAATATCAGCAACATGTTATTGGACTTCTTAAACAGAAAATTATGTTGATTCCTGACTGTGGAAAATAAAGACTTACAGAACTTAATGGATTCTGCTGAACAAGTTGGAAAACATACTTTGCAATGTAGTTTTGATTCTTTAGAGGCCTCTTGCAGAGCTGCTGTTACTGGGTCTGTGCTTAGAAGGCATGCTTGGCTTAAGGAGCAATCTTTGCCTGATCATGTTAAAGCTAAATTGTTGGATGCTCCTTTAAATCAGGACCGCCTGTTTGGAAACAAGGCTGAAGGAAGTCCTTAAAAGGATGGAAGATCAAGCTAAATCTATGCAGACTGTTAAAGATTTTTTTACAAGTGCAACCTTTTACTTTTAGTAGGCACTGGCCTGCTAAGAATTGGTCCTTTCCAGTCCCTTCCAGGTCTTCTCAAGCCAAACCCAGACACAGCAAAAACCCCAGGTTGCAGTCCCAGGGGAATCTGAGAACCAAGCAGTGGGGGGCCTCCACTTCCAAATCTGGAAATAACAAGACACCCCCTATGGTAAACAGTCTCAATTACTTCATTTTAAAAGTACCAAGCACTTATCTTTTGATCGCCCTTCTGGGGGAAAGATTGCTCTTCATGCAAAGAACTGGGAACTCATAACCCAGGACAAATGGGTTTTAAATATAGTGTCCCTGGGGTACAGATTTCATTTCTACATGTTGCCAACACCAAGTGGGTGGCCAGACCTGCCCCCAAATCAGTGGGCAGAGGCTCAAAAACAAGTACTTTTCCTCTTAAGCATGGGAGCTATTCAACTGGTACCAGAAGAGGAAAAGGGACAAGGTTTCTACCCCAGACTTTTTGTGGTACCCAGAAAAGACAAATCATGGCGTCCAGTCCTGGACCTGTCTACTCTAAACACCTTTCTGGAGATTCCAAAATTCAAGATGCTAACTTCATCAATTACTTCCTATGCTAGGCAAAGATGCCTGGTTGGCAACACTAGATTTAAAAGAAGCATACCTGCACATCCCAAGCAGGGAATCTTCCAGAAGATACCTACGCATCAAAGCAGGCTGCACGCATTATTAGTTCTCTACACTGCCCTTTGGCTTGTCTACTGTGCCCAGGGTATTCACAAAGTGCCTGGCTCCAGTTATTGCATTTTGAGGCAAAGAAGTATTTAAATGTACCTATACCTGGACGATTGTCTAATTCAGGCAGAAAGCCAGGGCATACTTTTAAATCATCTGGCGTTTGTAAAAAGGGTTCTAACTTGTCTGGGCTACACCATAAATGAAAAGAAATCACAACTGATACCCTGTCAACAAATTACATTCCTGGGAGCAATCTTGAATGCAGCTTCCCAGATAGCTTACCTTACGCCAGAAAAGCAAATTCATACCTTATGCCAGAAAAGCAAATTCATTTGGTAACCTATTTCAAACAAGTGGCCACAAAAACCCTGCTATCTGCAAGACAAATACTGCAAGCCTTGGGGTTCATGACCTCCTGCATTCTTCTAATTCCATATGCAAGACTGCATATGAGAAAACTACAGTGGTATCTAAAAAGTCTATGGAGTCAACATTCTCACAGTCTGGAAACAATGATTCCTATCATATCTTGCCTACTAGAGTTCCTCTGGTGGGCAGAGGCCTGTCACCAAAACAATGGACTACCATTTACACTACCCCCTGCCTCCCAAACCCTAACAACAGATACATCAGACTATGCTTGGGGGGCTCACCTGGTAGGGAAGTGCATTCAGGGCAAATGGAACCCAAGTCAAATGCACTTACATAGGTTCATAGGTAGGTACTAGGCTATCGGCCCTAGGGCCCATACAAGCCTAGCCAAAAAATGTACCCTGGCTTTCGCCACCCAAGAAAATTATTTTCATGTGCCCCTGTTGAGCAGAGCCACAGAAGTGATCCCCGGGGTGAATTTCCCATTTCCCATCCAATCATCAAGATTTTTCTTGAAGAGTGCTAATGAGGAGCTCTGTTTGACATAGATAGGTAGTCTGTTCCAGAGTATGGGAAGTCTCTGGGACAGGAATCTATCCCTCCAGCATGTTCTGTTTATTGTGGTGACAAGGTTTAGGTCCCTAGAGCGTGTAGCTCGGAGGGATTGGGATTTCTTTAAGTGGAGCATGTCCAACAGCTCTGGGTTTGTCATAGCTTTGTATGTTAGGCAGAGATTGCCCCTGAGTAGGCGATATGCGATGGAGTAAAGCTGTAGTTTTTTGAGATGGTCTGCATAGGGCATCTGTTTGAGGCCAGTAATTCTCTTTGTGAGGTATTTCTGTGGTCTTTCCAGTTGTTGTAGATGTCTTGTGAGGTACATACCAAAAGGGACGTTGTACTCTATAATGGGTCTAATGAGTGATGAGTAGAGGGGAACAATGACCTCTTTTTTTCTGGATGAGAATCCTTTTGTGATGAGATGAGCCACGTAGAAGGATTTCCTGACCACTGTGGCAATGTGATTATCAAAGGAGAGACTACTGTCCACCTGTGTCCCACGGTCTCTTATCACATTTCCGGCATTAAGTAGACTACCAGCTATGTGGTAGTTCATGGGTACAGAGTTTTTACCATAGGGGATGACAATACACTTTTTGGCATTGAGCCTCAGGCCATGGCTTTGACACCAGGTATCTGTCTCAGTGAGGCCCTTTTGTAGTTTGTCCACATCATTAGGAGTTTCGATTATGGCTCCAAGTTTGCAGTCATCTGCAAACTTTGTTAGCCAAAGACCTTCTGTGTTGGCCTTCAATTCAGAGAAGTAGATACCAAACAGGAGAGGACCCAGGACTGAACCCTGTGGTACTCCACTTGTCACTGGTCTGATGTCGGATTTGGAATCCGCTACTTTCACAGTGTGGGTTCTGTCCGTGAGCCAGTTGGCAACCCATCTTGTGACATAGGGATTTATACCTAGTTTAGTGAGCTTATCTATAATTCCAGAATGGGGGATGGTGTCGAAAGCCTTGGCGAGATCTAGATAAGCTGTGTGAACCATTTTACCTTCATCTATGGCTTTGGTGACTGCTTCAAAGAAGTCAATCAGGTTTAGGAGACATGATCTGCCTTTTACAAATCCAAACTGGGTAGAGTCCAGAGTTTGAAGATTACCAATGTCTTTGTTTATGAGCTCCACGATGATACGTTCCATGGCCTTGCAGACCAGACTTAGGCTAATGGGGCGGTAGTTCCCAGGGTCCGTCGTGGCTCCCCCTTTGTGGAGTGGGATAACCGTCGCGGTGCGCCATTCAGTGGGTACAAAGCCTGAGGTGAGGCTATGATTGAACATGGTACTTAGGTAGGGTGCCAGTTCATTCTGTAGTTCGTGTAGAATGCAGCCTGGGATATTGCCAAGTCCCATGGATGCTGTGTTCTTGGCTTTGGAGAGTGTGTTTTTTACCTGTGCAGCCGTGATTATAGGAACTTTGCATTTTTCCGGTATAGAGATGGGCCCTCTAGGGAGTGAGAGGGGGGTAAAGTTAGCACTGAACCTATCTGCTAGTATATTGGCAATATCAGTTGGTTCTGTATATTTAGTGCCATTGTGCTGTAACTCAGAGCAGAACTGAGTGTTCCCATTTAGATTCTTGACATAGCTATAGAATGCTTTCTGGTTGTCTTTAGAGTCAGTGGCAATTTTGTTTTCGTAACTAGTTTTGGAGGATTTTATGAGGGATCTCAGCTTCTTACTGAGGTTGACCAGGGAGTTCCTCCAGTCATGGGATTTCAATCAAAACGAAATGTTAGCTGTACAGAATGCTCTGACAGCCTTCAAGGACTACATTCTTCCAGGACAACTAATGGTAAAGATGGACAACACCACGGTTATGTGGTACATAAACAAGCAGAAGGGTACACATTCCTACCCCCCCCCTCTGCAGACTAGCCATGGCATTGTGGAACACAACCTTGAGCTACCAAGTGCACCTACAAGCTCAATTCCTGCCAGGAAAATTAAATACACTGGCAGATGGACTAAGCAGAAACCTCATGGATCCACACGAATGGAAACTGGAACCAAGGATTTTCAACATGTTGACAAGCGAATGGGGGATCCCAGACATAGATCTATTTACCTCCTCCGAGAACTACCAGTTGGACAAGTTTTGCACAAGGACGTCTCACAAACAAGCCTAGAAAGTGGATGCTCTGTCCTTCAGCTGGAAAAACCTATCAGTCTATGCCTTCCCCCCGCTGCCTCTGCTCTCCAAAGTTCTACTAAAAGTCAAACAGGACAAACCAAGGATGATCTTGATTGCTCCAGACTGGCTGCGCCAACACTGGTACCCCCTCCTGCACAGTGTGTCGCAGTTACCTCCATGGCATCTGCCTCAGTCCCCTTTCCTACTGTCCCAGCAGGAGAATCAATTTCTGCACCCTCAGCTTCCAACATTGAACCTTGCAGCCTAGCTAATCACTTAAATTCCCCCTTTTCATCCATCAGCAAACCTGTGATGGATGTCATCTTAGAGGTAAGGAGACCTAGTACTAGAAAATGTTATGCCGACAAATGGAAAAGATTATGTGCCTGGAGCCAGTCTCAAGGGATGAGCACAGCAGCGCCCAGTTTACTTCAGATTTTGCAATATTTAACTGAGATGCTTCACAAGGGCCTGCCTTTTTCCTCCATTAAAATCCACGCCTCAGCCATTTCAGCTCATTGTAACACAGAACCTCCCCTCTTCTCTCATCCTCTGCTCAAGCAGTACCTCAGAGGGGCAAAAAACTTGAGACCACCCAGGAGAACAACAGCCCCTGCCTGGGACCTTAACTTTGTATTGGAGAAGCTCACTCTACCTCCTTTCGAGCCAGCTGCTACTGCAGACTTAAAATTTCTTTCTTGGAAAACAGCCTTCCTTTTAGCAATCACTTCAGCTAGAAGGATATCTGAATTAGAGACCCTTATGGTAGTGGAGCCTTTCATCATTTTTCATGTGGACAGGTTGTCACTCAGGGCCAATCCATCCTTCATGCCTAAGGTGGTATCCAGTGTGGCTCTTAATCAGTTCATTCATTTGCCAACATTCTTTCCCAATCCACAGAACAAAGGGGAACGGATTGTGCATTCCTTGGATGTGTACAGACAACTTAGATTCTACTTGGGCAGGACTAAACCTCAAAGATAATCTGAATAACTGCTGGTAGCATTTGCTGCAGGGGCAGAGGGGAAGGCTATTTCAAAACAAACCATTTCTAAATGTGTAAGCCATTGCATTCATATCTGCTATAAACACCATGGAAAACCTATCCCACAGGGGATCAGATCTCACTCCACCAGGGCTGCATCTACTTCTGCAGCCTTTCTCAGAGGTGTTCCTACCAGGGACATCCTAGAAGCTGCTATCTGGAGTTCTGTACATACTTTCACCAAGCATTATCATTTGCCAATTTTCTCTAAATCCAGAGCTGGGTTTGCCGCTGCTGTCTTGCAGGGCCTTATAGCTGACCCTAATGCTATAGAAACTCATCCTCCCAACCATAGCTTTGGGAATCTACCCAAATGTAACGACTACAGCAGTAAAACATGAAGAACATAGTACAGTTGTGTACACTTACCATAAATGTAGATGTTCGAGTGTATTCACTGTTGCAGTCCTAGTTACCCCCCTCCAGCCCCCTAATTTCTTCTGGCTGTACCTCTGCTTTCCTTTACTATGCTTAAAAGCCTTTTTGGTGTATTTGCTTTTTGTTGGAGGTATACCTTTGTGTTTTTATGTTTATTTGCTCTCCATTAGGGGGGCACCTGACATCTGGGGCAAGAAAAACTGATGTAATGGCGTCGGCTGCATGTTTTATACCCCTGACGAACTGATGTCATGGAAGAAGGGACAGCAACCGATGGACAAGTGGATTCCCTCCTAAACTTCTTTCATCAGACTTCCTAGAATACATCAGTTACTGCCAGTGAGTACCTGTGCATTCTGAACTATATGACATACACAATATTGATGCTACGTCCAGCAAGACTGCATATGGGAAAACTCCACTGTTCCCTCTAGGGTACTTTGTGTTAGTACATGCAGTCTCAGGAGGAGATAATCTCTGTCTTACCTTTTATGTGGCAAGAACTCGAATGGTGGATACAGAAGTCCAGAGAAACTTTAAGGCTTCCTTTAAGCAGTTATACAGATTCTAACCATAAACACCCTGGGGAGCAAACACTGAAGAACTGAAAGTCCAGGACACCTGGGCGAGCAGACAACAAAATTGACATGTCAGTATAAAAGAAATGATGGTACAGAGCTTGGTCCTCAGGGCTTTCAAGCCCATTTGGAAGCCAGGAGTTTTGCACTTTAGCAGGTAACACCATTGTTGTGTGGTACTTTAGTGGGGAGGGACTCGTTCATGGGCTCTGCTCAAGCTGGTATTTATATTTATGAAATAGTCTTAGAGTCAGGCATGCATCTAAGTGCTTCCTACATTCCATCTGTACAGAGCGCCCTGGTAGTTCAGCTAAGTAGGTCAGAAGCAGATTCCTGTGAGTGGATGATGGATTAAGGATGTTTTTCCCCAGTCAATTCACAGATGTCTTGCAGCAGGAATATTTTGTCTGGGAGTAGCAGACAATTAAAGAAATTCTGCTCCACAGTACCACACAAAAGAGGCTTAGACAGTGGCTGCCTTCTTTATCCATTCATCAGCTCTCTTTCTGTATGTTTTGCCTCCAGTCTTCCTACTCCCCAGTGTCATTCAGTAGGCAAAAGAAGAAGTGCCAAACATGTCACAAATGGCATTAATTTTCTTTCCTGCTAGAGATGGAATGAGATAAACTATTTATCTTGCCTCAGCACATAGACTTGACTTTTCTGATGGGTTCCTGGATACATCTCGATTTACAAATGCTCAGACTAGCAGCATGGATGATTTGACACTGCTACAGTTTAGGTATCTTTTCATAGAGGATATGTTTATCTTTGTGAAGAAGCTAAAAACCTTGCAACCTGGAAATTCTACCTAGATTAATGGAAAACGATTCTCTCTGTGGTGCTAAAGGAGGAGTCAGGATCCCTTCTCAGCATCAGTGTCCTTTATTTTGCAACAACCGTCAGATGTGTACAGTTCAGAACTAGTATACGTGTGCCTCACTGAAGTTACATCTTTCAGCTAATTCAGTTGTATGCCTATGAATCACCCAGTAGCTTCTTTACTACTAGTCAAGCAGTTTCTAAAGTAGATTTGATGTTGTCTTTTCCATCTGTTTGAATGATGGGTTATTAGATCCAACCTTTGCAACTTTTTTCAAGAGTTTGGTTCCAGAGCTCAGGCTCCTCCCCTACCCATAACTCTTCCTTGTCCTCAAGATGTAATCCCAAGGGCTCAGGACTCGTATAGAAGATAAGTAGATTTATTCATTACTTCTAGTCTGAGTTTATGCAAATTTTCTCATTAGATACCCTTCTTAGTGTTTGTTTTTCCTTGGGTAGCTTTAGGATCCTAATCTTTAAGTTGTAATCTTTTCTTACTAGTTAGAATTTCCTTCATGCCCCTTCTCCCCAAGCTCAAAAAACATAAGAACCTTACTTTTATCTCTAAGTGTTGAAAGTATCAATACTGTTTCTTCGCTAGTAGTTTTTTTTTGTGGTACAGTAGTAATTTGTCTGTTTTTTTATATTTGATATTATACTTTGTTTGCTTTGCTGTTATGTCTGACAAGACCGCTGGCTTTAAAAAGTGCAGTGCCTGCCAGCACAAAATCCACCCCCCTCCCCCAAGATCATCACACCTTGTGTGTCTGTTCCTTGGAGGTTGACCATTTAGGCATTCAATGTGAGTCCTGCTGTTCCTTTGAAACCAGGACTCTGATTGATCAATAAATTAGATTAGTATTTAAGGGGCTTCTTCCTGCCTAAGTAGGGAATTCAACTTTTTTAGCCTGTACATCTGCTTCCCCTTCTACTAAGTAGACAAGATAAAAGACAAGGAGGAGGAAAGGGAGGGAGGGTGAGAGTAGTAAGGAAGATGAGAAAGAAAAAGCGAAGCAGAAGGAGAAGTCTTGAAAGAGATCTCTATACCCGGTCTGCTCCTCTGTTCTGGCACTGAAGACTCTAAGGCACTCTGATCCAGTTACAAGACAAGAACAAATTTGTATCCGATCTCTGAAATTTCAGTTTTCACCTGAGCCATCTATCCCTCTGTCCATCTCCCCTGTCTTTCAAGATAGACCAACCCACCAGTCCTCCATACCACCGTGGGTAGCATCTTCATTTAGGTCATTGAGAAGCCTTTCAAAGGCCAACATTGATAGGATGGGTCTATATTATATCATCGAATTCTTAAAAATGCGAACGCTGATTGATCGACCTAATTTAAACAAAAGCTTACAATCTCGAACTGTCAGATCAGCGATTTTTTTCCCCAGGGAAAACAATTGCTGATCCAAAACACATACACACAACACAAGCACACCAAACAAACAGAAATCCACACACATACACCTAAAATCTGATACCTAACCCTACACTAAACTATGCACACACCACTAACTACCCACTTACCTTAACCCAAACCCTAACCCTAAGGTCCGTCATTATCGCACACTCACCTCACTCGCTCCCTAACCCTAACTCACTTAAATCCGCCCTAACCCTCATGTCCACTCAGTCGCACACACATCTAACCCGAGCCCTAACCCTAACTCACCTAAATCACCCTAACGCTCACATCCACACAATCACACAATTACCTGAATCCGACTGGTAACTTTCCACCATAACACTGAAAATACCGAAGCAACAGAAATGGACAACCAAATTCTTTCCCTAGGAAAAAAATTGAGTTTCTGCTGCTTCGATATTTTGCAGTTTCGCGAAAATAAGTTTGATCAATCAGCGTTCGCTTGTTTAAGCGTTCAAGGATATAATATAGACCCGATAGGATGATGCCAAAATTTTTCAGGATACAGATTAAGATGGGGGAGGGGGTTCTCCTAGTGCCTCCCCCATCGAGTGCACTGGGTCAGATCCCAACAACTCCCTTCCTGGTTTCTGCTTCTCTGGTTCATCCATTGGATATGGTGCCCACTGTTCTGAGTGATGCCCAAGAAAGAACTTTGTTGGAGAAAAGAGCATGGTCAGCTTTGACTCCTAACAGTTTCCCTCATCCTTTTGACTCTGACACCATCGGATCACAAAGGGTCTCAGAACTGAGAGGTCAGGGCTGAGGTAATGAGGTTGAGGTTGACTCTGAGGCTTTTAGAGCCATCTCTATCCTTGGTTACTTTGGAGCAGAGTCAGATCAGGGCCAGTGACATTATTTCTTTAGGGTCTTCTGAGCCTAAAGGGCTCTTCCTTTGCACTGGTCTCTGCTTTAGATTTTAAAACATTTGAGAGGGTTATCTTCTGATCTAAAGGGCAAGTCTCTCTCACACTCTCGGCACTGTCCCAACATCCTTCAGATCTTGTTGCCCCTCCTTCGTCACATCTTATGAGACAGGAACAATAAACTTCAATAAGCCTCGAGGGCTCTTGCTTGAAGAGTTCCCTCTCCTGTTCTGAGCCTTCTCCAGAGATTCCCAGTCTTATAAGAAGAGGCATATAGACTCCTCTCAGGAGTCACTTACTGAAGATACCAACATCCTTGAATTGATGAAGCAAAGAGAGGGTTCATCCACTGAAACCCCCTCCCTGGTGGAATCAGCATTCCTTGAAGCTTTCTTGGCTGGCTGATCTACCTCCTGGGTATCACAGCAGGCTTGGAGGGACCAAAATATGGTAGCCAATTCCAAGAAAACCCAACATTATTTAATTTGCTTCCCCCAATATGCAAAAAGAAAATCCCCAACGTTCCATACAGTCAGAGGAAATGAACAGCAGCAGAAATATCAAAGCCGCTGGAAAAATGAGTCATCCTGGAGGTCCCACCAGATTGGTAAGGATCTGGAGTCTATTCAAGATTATTTTTAGTTTAAAAAAAGACTGTGGACCTCATGCCCAATTTGGACCTCAGTTGCCTGAATCAGTTTGTGAAATAGGCAGAGTTCTGAATGGTCAAGTTTAGTCTATTGTGTCTGTTCTGTGAAAGGACAATTGCATGTGTTTGATAGATCTTCAGTATGCCTACTACCATATCAAGATGGTGAGGCATTCTAGGAGGTGTCTGTACTTTGGGTGAGAGGCAGTCACTTCCAGTGCAGAGCACTGCCCTTTGGTCTCTCCACAACCCCCAGGTTATTCACCAAATGCAAGGCTCAGCTGGCAGCTATGTCCAGGTTAATTTATTTTTGGGAGAATGTTGTGATGTTAAATATAAATTGTTGCATAAAGAAACATTTATTTTAAAGTACAACACTTTGGAACCAAATGGTTTAAATAAGGAGTGCAATTGGAGGTTTATAATTAGATAATTGAATGTTAATTGATTTATTGGATGTATTATATAAACTGGTGAATTTTAGTGTTTGTTACTCTTGGAAGGCTGTTATTGAGCTGAAGCACTAAGTCTTGGTAATAAAATTTTTATTTCTGTGTTTGTGACCATTCTGTTGTTTTTTATTATATCCAGTTTTCCACTTGAGGGGAAAATCAGAAGTTCATTGCTTTGGAATTTTCTAAGGCCTTCTTACAGGAAAATGTTTCTTCATTGACCACCTATCAAAGATCAACTTCTTCCTTGGGATATTGCCTTGTTGCTTTACACCCTATCCCAACCCCGCTTTGAACTAGCAGTATCAGTATACCTGAAATTTCTGTTTTGGAAAACTATTATTTTAGTGGACATCACATCAAAAAGGAGAATTTTTGAGTTACAGACCGTATCTTGCAAACCTCCCTACTTGTTTTTTCATAAGACTAGAGTATCTCTTCGGCCCAATGCAAATTTCCTTTCAAAGGTGGCCTCGGAAGCTGCTCTTAACCAGACTATTAACTTAACCAGTTTACTTCTCAAATGTTTCTAATAAAGGGGACTATACCTTACATTTAATGGATGGTCACTATCAGTTAAGGTTCTGCATACACTGTACCAAAGACATTAGGAATACAGATAAACTTTTTCTTTCCTTCTGAAAGACCGAATTGCGTCATGTCTTTTCTAAAGACACATTGTCCAGAAGGCTGTCTGTATTGTTTTTTCTGTAAAGAAAAGGGATTGGCAGTACCATTCGGCCAGAGCAGTGGCAGTATTCACTGATTTCTTTACTAAAGTACCAGTACATGAGATTTGTGTTGTGGCTGCCTAGTCTACTGTTCACATCTTTGTCTCTCATTATAAGCTGAACATGCAATCTAGAGCCTGTGCATCTTTGCGCTCTACCATTCTTTGGACTATCCTTCCATGAGACTACCTGGAATTGTCAGTAGCTGGTGAATCTGCCCCATCCGTTGAATCAGGTGGAATAGACAACATCAGATATGAAAGTTATGTACTCACCATAATGTTAGACCCTTGTTGTCTTCTTCCATCTGGCCCAACCTTCTCTCCCTCCATTTCCCTTGCACAATTTGTAATCTAGTGACTCTTGACTGATCGAATGGACCTGTCCTGGGCTTTGTCATGTTCTCAATGTGGAGCTTGCTTCTTGTTATTGTTTTGTTCAGAAATGTAAGTGCCTTTCGGATAAAGTATTAGATGCAAGTGGGCAGACTTGATCTGAGGTGTTGTAGGGAAAAGAGAGAATTATGGGTAGAGGTGGAGCTTGAGCTCTGGATCCAAGAGCTTGAAAAAAAACATCGAGGTCAGATCTGATAACCCATCCATTGAGCTAGAAGGAAGAAAACAACATGGATCTAGCATTATGGTGAGTATATAACTTTCACTTATTTCATTTGAGACCTGAAAAAGATGTTATTCCTCAGTTTGATTTGAATTTTGACTTAGAAAAGCTGCCCCAAAGCTCTCTTGTATTGTCAGCAATAGCGATGTCAAGTTTTTGACATGGAAAGCACCTCTTTTGCTTGCCATTACATCAAAAAGGAGAATTTCTGTGCTGCAAGTATTGATTTGCCTTGAATCATTCCTGAATTTTCATAAAGATGGAATCAGCCTATTTGGATACACTTCCTTTTATATGCAAGGTGATCACATAAATCTTTCTAAGTCCGTCTCTCCAGTTGCCAGTCATCTTTTCAAATCCAAAAAATAAATGTAGAACGACTACATTTATTAGACATCCAGTGGTAAATGATGTACCAGCTAGACTGAACTAAGAGTATAACTTTGTATTAACATTTCACATCTTTTTATCTTAAAGGGTAGTGATTCAATTCCCAAGCATGCCATCTCTAAATGGTTGACACATTTTATTTCCTTTTATCGTTCATTTCATGGCAAAAAAACTATACAGAAGCACATACTACAAGAGCCAGAGCTGCCACTGTTGTCTTTCTAACAGGAATATTATTTAATTTCACACACGAGAGATGCTAATTTATAACAACCTTGGTCCTGCACTGTAAATAGTCTGCTAGTTGTAACTTAATCTGTTATTCATAATTTAGTTGCAGCTTTCAAGTGATATGTACTACCATCAGTTTAACACTTAGGCTTGGTGTTTTACTTACATAGCTAAGCTGTAATTTTATGTTCTTCACATATTGTAAGTCATGTTGGTCTTGAATATCTGTGCTGACATATAACTAAAAGCCTGTTGTAGTCCTCCCCATCCTCTCTGGTAGTAAAAATGGAGGATTAGGGCTATGAACTGCTTCCTGTAATCCAGGGTTTAATTCCCTCAGCCTCCGTTTGCTCTGCTTGTGACTCTGAGCAAGTCACGTAACCAGACAGTTCCCTGGGTCATTTGAAAAGCTTGGTTTAACTCTTCAGTTGTCTCCTTAACCACGTGTCTAATACTACATATGAACCTATAAATGGTCATGTTCCTAGCAGGCTTAACTCAATAAATGGAACATAAATATATAACTAGTTGATGTCCGTCTTCATCACTGTTGCAGTATTCTTTAATCTTGGGATATAATGTCAAGGCTAGCCTAATATCTGGCCAGTAGATCAAAACCTTTACATCATCCCATAGGCTGACATCAGTTGTATGGTCCTCGAGCAAGTACAGAGCATAACGGTGACAGACGGATGCAGAACCTTAGAACTTCTTTGCCTCCAGTCCGAATGCCTAGTGTGAACTTTAGTCTGAATGTCTTTTGCTGAGGTGGTTCCTACTGAGCCTCTTAAAGATAAGTGCCCTGTCGGGGTTCCTTCTTTTCATTTTTGCCCTGTTGTATTTGGATTCATGTCATCCAGGAACGGGAGATGTGAGTATGGGAGGCAGATTCCTTATAAGGACAAACACAAGTAGTGCCTCTTCTCTTTAGGCACTATGCATGCCCATATTCAATGTGCTGTCTGTCAGGCATTTGTATTTAAAACTCTCCATAGCTGCTTACCTTCTTTATCCATTTATTTGAAAAATCAATGCTTAAAGCTTTTGACCCAAGGTACCATGGCTGAATCTGCTTGCTGAGGATGTTCATCGTGCATACAGCTGCAGTCATTACAGATGGGTTCTCTGCCGTCAGGCGGGTCCTCGGTCTGCCGAATTCCAAAGTCTAGGTCCGGCGTCGGTTGTCGTCGCTTTCTCTCCTGACGTCACTGCGACAGGGGTATATAAGACACAGCCAACACCATTTTCTTCAGTCTTTTTTGCCGCGCGGTGTCCGAAGCAGAAGCAGTTCACAAGTGCCGGTCGGCCAGCTCCTGAAATTACGAAAATTTGGAAACCGAAGTCTTCTTTAAAGCTAAGTACCCGTTGAAACTTTTCTTGCCTCAGACCGATGTCAGACAAAGTTAACAATTGTATTTCTTGTGGGAAGCAAATACCGCATAAAGATTTCTATTCCCTCTGTATACCTTGCTTAGGCCCAGACCACGACGTCTCGGTCTGTCGCTTTTGTGCTACTTTCAATAAACGCACTATTAAGCGTCGGGTGGAGTTCGCCCAGCACTTTTTTGGTAAAACTTTTAATTATAAGATGTCGTCGGAGGCTCCGACTACCGTTTTGTCTGAAAAACGCAAGGACAAAGACCGACACGCAAGGTCCGCGGTCTCCACCGACACCACGCCAAAACCGGCTACACGTGGTCCGGTTCTCAGCGAGGCGCCTACGCAGCCCATGACTACCGACGACCCTTCTCTAGCGGTGTCTTCTGTAACCGAGACCGCAGGTTCCTCGGCCCACACCTTGACTACAGCTACCGAAGCCACTGTGAGTGTTGAGCCTCTTAATGTGGACAGGTCCACTTCCACCCATGGTGTCTTCAGACCTTCTTCTTCCTTTTCCATTAAGGCCTTTACTAAGTCTAAATCAGCCATGCATCCCAAGAGGCCTGTTGCACAGGGCCCATCTCCAGGCCCCATGCCTAAAAAACAAATGCTCAAAATGGCTGAGGATTTAATTACTCTTATCAGGGGTTCCCAACCCCCTCCAGACAAGAGACCCAAAGTGGAGGAAGATTCTCCCTCTTCCGACCAGGGCTCCATTATTTCAGAGCATTGTGATGAAGAGGAGCATTCATACTCCCCTTACGAAGATTCTGATGCAGAGCAGTCCATCCCTTCTGTATCCCCCCCAGAGGACATTTCTTTCGGGGAAACCTTGCATACCTTGAGGGAACACTTCCATTGGGAAGGCCAAGATTTTTCCGATTCCAAGAAAAGGCTGAGGGAATTTCTTTTGCTTCCTCAGCACAGACCTCTGATGATACTTCCTGTCTTGGACATACTTGATGATGTTTACTCGGAGGCTTGCCTTAATCCGGATTCCCTGCCTCCTGCTCCAGTCAAGCCTGATAGGTAGTACAGAGTTCCTAACTCACACTAATTTCTTTACAAAAGCCATAATGCTGACCCTGAAACCATTTCTCAAGGCCCCAAGGGAATCAAGGCCTCTACAGCTAAGAATCCACTACCTTCCGAGAGAGAGTCTAGATCCTTAGAAAGGTTGGGAAAAAAGGTATATACCTCTGCCACCCTAGCCATGAGGGCCTTAAATTTGTCAGTTCCACATGCTTAAATATCAGCAGTTTCTGTTATTACAACTAAAGAATAAAATGTCACAACCTGAACAACCAGATTTGAAGGAGTTACAGGATATGATTCATAGTGCAGAACAAGTGGGTAAACACACCTTACAGTGTGGCTATGATGCTCTAGAGGCCTCAAGTAGAGCTGCGGCTACAGGATCAGTCATTCGTAGACATGCCTGGCTTAGGGAACAAACCTTACCTGATCATGTTAAAGCTAAACTACTAGATGCTCCTTTACAAAAGGATGTATTATTTGGTACTAATGCTGAGGAGATACTACGGAAAATGGAAGAAAAAGCTAAATCTATGCAAACTGTCAAAGCCTTTCTACAGGTACAACCACCATGTTTTAGCAGAAATTGGCCTTCAAAAAACTGGTCCTTTCCAGCATCGGACAAGCCCCAAAGAGGTAGATGCAGGCGCACAAGGGGCAGAGGACAATCTCAAGGATCATATAGAGGCAGACAATGGCAGTCTCCAGCACCAAGAGGTGGCGAAGACAGTGCACAACAATACAGGAAACAAACCCAATGACTTTCCCCTTTGCAGGCCAAGCGGGGCTCAGGTGGCAGCACCCTTGGGAGGAAAGCTGGCATTATTTTCAAACAATTGGCATATTGTCACAAAAGACAAATGGATCCTGGACATTATAAACAGAGGCTACAGATTTCATTTTCACACTCTTCCAAAAATGAGAGGCATGCCGAACCTGCCACACAATCAAAGGGCAGAGGCTCAAATACAAATTTCAAAGCTCATGGGCATGAAAGCTGTTCAAGAGGTACCTATGCACGAACAAGGTCAAGGCTTTTATTCCAGACTATTCCTGGTACCAAGGAAGGGAACCGATTGGAGACCCATTTTGAACTTATCCATCCTAAACACATTTCTACTCGTACCAAAATTCAAGATGCTCACCTTACAGCAGCTTCTTCCCATGCTGGGCAAGGAGTCTTGGCTGGTAACATTGGACCTCAAGGAGGCATACCTGCATGTCCCAATCAGACAAAGTTACAGAAGATACCTCAGATTTCTTGCAGGTTCAATCCACTGTCAATTCTCTGCATTGCCCTTTGGCTTATCTACTGCGCCCAGAGTATTCACGAAATGCCTGGCATCAGTAATTGCCTACTGCAGACTTCAAGGGATACAAATTTACCCTTATTTGGACGATTGCCTGATCCAAGCGGACAGCAAACACATTCTTCTGGAACATCTGGCTTATGTGACACTGTTATTGAATTCTCTGGGATACACAGTCAACAAAGAGAAATCCAGACTAACCATCTCAGAAAATAATTTTCCTGGGTGCCAACTTGGACACAAACACCCAGATGGCCTATCTTACGCCAGAAAAACAGGGGCAACTAACTCGGTACTTCAAGACTCTAGCAAATTGTACCAGGCTAACTGCAAGGAAAATCCTGCAGGCTCTGGGATTCATGGCATCTTGCATTCTTCTAATCCCATGTGCAAAGTTGCATATGAGGAAACTTCAGTGGTACCTAAGAAGCATATGGTCTCAACACAGCCACAGTTTGGAAACAATATTACCACTAATTCCATGTTTGCAAAAGGAATTCCTATGGTGGGCCCAAGCATGCCAAACAAACTCAGGTCTACCATTCTGCAAGCCTCAAGCAAATCAAGTCATCACAACAGACGCCTCAGACTACGCCTGGGGGGCACACATGACAGACAGGTGCATTCAGGGCAAATGGTCCCAAAAAGAAAAGCACCTTCACATCAATCAAAAGGAAATGCTAGCAGTGATAAACGCAATTACAGCTTTCAAGGACCTCCTGCATCCAGGACAGTTATTGATAAGAACAGACAACACCACAGTAATGTGGTACATAAACAAACAAGGAGGAACACATTCATACCCCCTGTGCAGGCTGGCCATGTCACTTTGGAACATGGCTCTGGAATGGAAAATCGAGCTTCAAGCACAGTACCCGCCAGGTTTGGAAAACACGCTGGCAGTCAATCTAAGCAGAAATATGATAGACCCGCACGAATGGCAGTTGCACCCTCAAGTGTTTACAAAGATAATCCAAGCATGGGGAAGGCCAGACATAGATCTCTTTGCCTCCCACAAGAATCATCAATTGACAAAATTCTGCTCAAGGGCATTTCATCCAAAGGCCTGGAGAGTGGACGCCTTTTCTTTCAGTTGGGCAGCAAGGACAGTTTACACCTTCCCACCTTTGCCTTTACTGACCAAGGTGCTCTTGAAAGCAAGAGCAGACAGACCAAAGATGATACTGATTGCTCCAGACTGGCCAAGACAACACTGGTACCCACTCCTGAGGAGCCTATCACATTCTCCTCCCTGGACACTACCTCTAATGCTTCTTCTCCTGACTCAGCACAGCTACAAAACTCTTCACAGTCAGCTGAAAACACTCAATCTGGCTGCATGGAAAATTCCTTAACACCACAGCAGACCCTACTCTCCAAGGAGGTGCAGGATGTCATTCTGGAGGCCAGAAAGCCATCTACTAGAAAAGCTTATTCCACAAAATGGAAACGGTTTTGAGCTTGGAATGAGAAAAAGGGCCAGGATCCTAGAAAACTGAATTTGCCTCAGATATTACAGTATCTAGCTGAGCTGTTGAACAGTGGACTTTCATTTTCCTCCATCAAAATCCATGCCTCAGCCATTTCTGCAGAATACAACACTGATCCACCCTTATTCTCTCACCCACTCTTAAGGCAGTTCCTCAGAGGGGCTAAGAATATAAGACCTCCAAGGAAACAACCAATACCAGCATGGGATCTTAATTACATTCTAGAAAAATTAACATTGCCTCCTTTTGAACCAGCTGCCTCAGCAGATTTGCAATACTTGTCCTGGAAAACAGCTTTCCTTCTGGCTATTACCTCAGCTCGTAAGGTCTCAGAACTACAAGCCCTCATGGCTGTGCAGCCCTTTCTTATCTTCCATCAGGATAGGGTTTCCCTATGAACCAACCCGTCTTTTATGCCTAAGGTAGTATCCAGGGTAGCTTTAAATCAGGCCATACACTTACCTACCTTTTACCCCAATCCTCAAAACAAAGGGGAAAGGCTGCTACATTCCTTAGACATCCATAGACAGCTATGTTACTATTTGGACCGAACAAAGCCTTTCAGGAAATCAGAACAACTCTTTGTGTCCTATGCTGTAGGAGCTCAAGGGAAGCCAAGTTCCAAACAGACAATTTCAAAATGGATAGGCCACTGCAACGGTTTTGTTACTCCTTTCATGGCAAATCTGTTCCTACAGGCATCCGATCCCATTCCACAAGGGCCACAGCTACCTCTACAGCCTTCCTCAGAGGAGTTCCTACCAAAGATATTTTGGAGGCAGCCACTTGAAGTTCTGTGCATACCTTCACAAAACACTACCACCTACCTTTATACTCCAAAACTAGAGCAGGCTTTGCCACTGCTGTGTTGCAGGGCATTCTGGCTCATCCCAGTTCCACCTAGTGCCTACCACCCTGTGCGTAGCTTTGGGATTCTACCCATCTGTAATGACTGCAACTGTATGCCGATGAACATAGTACAGTTTTGTACCTACCATAAATGTAGATGCTCGAGTGCTAATACAGCTGCAGTCCAGGTTTCCCTCCCTCCTTCCCCTCTTGGTAAAGGCCTAGTGGCTAACACCTCCTCATACAACCTGACTGGGTTATCCTTCTATGGTTTATTTGCTTACAACTACTGATTTTTGATTATATTGCATTGCATGATTACATATATATATATATCTATATATATATATATATATATATATATATATATATATAAATTATGTATTGCCTTCCTTCTGGGGGCACCTGACATCTAGGGCAAGAAAGACTGAAGAAAATGGCGTCGGCTGTGTCTTATATACCCCTGTCGCACTGACGTCAGGAGAGAAAGCGACAACAACCGACGCCGGACCTAGACTTTGGAATTCGGCCGACCGAGGACCCGCCTGACGGCAGAGAACCCATCTGTAATGACTGCAGCTGTATTAGCACTCGAACATCTACATTTATGGTAGGTACAAAACTGTACTTTCAGCTGTCTCTCAAGAATAAACTGAAGAAAGCTCTCTTTGAATCTGCTGTCACCAGCCTGCAACAGATGTCTGTCTTGGGTTGGATGAAGACTTCAAGGACCATCCAGTGTCGATGCCATTTCCCTTTGCTGCAACCCAGTCAGATGCTGGCATGGAGCCTATCTCTCATACGTCCACTGAGGCTGTGCATACATCTGCTATGGATGTTGAGGGAGAACCACAGCTGATTACATCCAATGAGCCTAATGGGATTCCCTAAATCCTAGTTAGGGAAGAATTGCCTGGTACCCTTACTGAAACTAGAAAGGGCTCTGAACCTTTGAGATTGGTCAAGGCAGATGCCCTTTTAAAAAAGAGGCAGAAGACCAAACATGTTGCTCCCATTGCTAAAGATCCTCACGAGAAGTAGCAAGACTTTACTCAATGGCTGTTTAATGCCCTGATAGCCCTTAAACCTCCATAGAGATTGTCATCCACCCCATCTAAGAAGGCTAGAGATTCTGATACCTCTGATGAGGAGCTGGATTCTGGTAAAGAGTAACTTGCTTATTCTTCACAAATTTATTCTCCTTTGGCACTAGGGTCAGAGAAGGAGGATTCCATGTCTCCTGACTCTCCCTTTGAGGAGTTTTCATTTGGAGACACTATGATGGAACACTTTAAGTGCAACTGTTCTCATGCATCAAAAGTCCAGAAGAGATGCTATGAATTTTTACAGATGGACTCACCCAGACTTTCAGCTGTTCCTCCAGTGTTAGTGGCCTTATTGGACACTTTCACTGCTGCCTGTCAGGCCCCTGGCTCCTAGGAAGCCAGATTGCTTTTACAAGGTATCTGAGGCTCTTTTATTATTTCTGTGTATCCATTTTGTGACCCTTCAGTTCTCCTGGTGACAAGCATTCTAAGCTTTTATCCACTTCCAAGCTTCGTACCTCTGACAAAGGCAGCCAAGCTGTGTTGATATTAAGGAAAAAGGTGTATACTTTTGCTACCCTTGCCTTTTGGACCATTAATTACCAGACTCAGCACAGCTCCTCGTGGTGTCCTGCAGAGTTCTACAAGCAGCAGAGAGTGAAAGAGTGACTTTCCTGGATTTATAAGTATTTTTTCTGGCTTTCGCTTAAATTACTGCATCTCGACTGCATTTCGCTTAAAAAAAACAGCTCTGCATATTGTTTTATTGTACTTGTGTTGAATTTATACTGTTAGCACTTTAAAAAGTTATTTTTTGTTTAATTTAATTGTTAGGCTAACACACTCAAGTGCGCTAGCCGTTTTATAGCATTTACTGTTTGTTACTGCATCTTTTTCTCCTTTCCCTGTAAAAAAAGAAAAAAAAACAAAAAAAAATCCTTGTTTTCCCGCTTTTCTGAACTAGAATAGTCCAGTCTTCAGATTTTGCTGATCTCTGGGCTTTGTCTTAGTTCCTATGCTATCCATATCCTTATTTGGATAAGAGGAAGCTTCTTTGTTCACCAGTGGGAGTGGGGAGCACTGAGCAACCTATTTGTCCCTAGAGGATTGGTTCCAGCCCAGCAACTTGTAGTTTATTGGCCATTTTGGGTCAATTCCTGGCTCTTTTCAACCCCCTGCTATAAAGCCCGCTTTTGCGCTTTTTCACTTGTAAAAGACTCAGCACAGCTCCTCGTGGTGTCCTGCAGAGTTCTACAAGCAGCAGAGAGTGAAAGAGTGACTTTCCTGGATTTATAAGTATTTTTTCTGGCTTTCGCTTAAATTACTGCATTTTGCTTAAAAAACAGCTCTGCATATTGTTTTTACTGTACTTGTGTTGAATTTATACTGTTAGCACTTTAAAAAGTTCTTTTTTGTTTAATTTAATTGTTAGGCTAACACACTCAAGTGCGCTAGCCGTTTTATAGCATTTACTGATGTTCTTCATCTCACATTGCTGCAGTCCTTACTTATGGGTAGTCCGCTGTCCTCGGTCGGTCTGAATACCAAAGTATTAGGCTGACGTCGGTCATGGGCGCCTAGATCTGACATCAGAGCGTCAGGGTATAAAGGCGCATGACCGACGTCATATCCTCAGTCTTTTTTGCCGCATGGTCCGATGCAGAAGCAGCGTTGCAAGTGCCGTTCGGCGTTCTGAAATTTTCGTTTGGAGTTTCAGACCGATACCAAGTTGGGCTAAGTACCCGTTGAATATTTTTGTTTTTTCTTGCCTCAGTTACCGGATGTCAGAAAAAGTGAATAATTGTATTTCTTGTGGGAAACAGATACCGCATAGGGATTACCACTCTTTGTATTCCTTGTTTGGGAAGTTGGGTGTCGGTTTTGTGCTAGGTTTAATAAGCGCACTATAAAACGGAGGTTAGATTGCGCTAGGTTAGTCTTTGGCAAGAGGTGTAATTATAATATGCCGTCGGATGTTCCGCCTGCTTCTACTAAGAAGCGCAAGACAAATCTTTAAAACCTAGGCAGGATGATTCGTCCGTACGGACGCCGGATCTTTAGAAGCTACAGCTGAACAGGTGGATTCGGCTGAAGTTTCTGTTGAGTCCCAGAAACTTTGATTTTACATGATGTGGCCTCTCAGGAGGCAGGTCAGGCTGAAGGGGCCTCTCAGGTTACTATTCTCCCTTCTATGCCTAAGGTGGTTAGGCCTTCTGTTACTGTTTCTAAGGCTCCTTCTAAGGGCAGGTCTGTTTTGCCTTCCTCTGGTGTCAGTTCTGGTTCTTCAGGGTCTGTGCCTAAAAAGCACATGCTTAAAATGGCAGAGGATTTGATTACTTTAATTAGAGGTTCTATGCCCCCTCCTGATAAGAGGCCCAGGATTGAGCCAGAGTTGGAAAGTTTGGAGCAGGCCTCAGATGATTCAGAGTCTTCTGCTGAAGACATTCAAGATTTCCCTCCTTATTCTGATTCTGATGCAGAGGATTCCTCTCCTTCTGCTTCTCCTCCAGAGGATTTTTCTTTTTCAGAAACTCTGCATTCCATGAGGGAGCATTTTAAGTGGGAAGGACAGAATTACTCTGATTCACGGAAGAGACTTAGGAAGTTCTTGTTTTTACCACAGCATAGACCCTTAGCTATACCTCCGGTTTTGGATGTTGTTTCAAATGTTTTCTCGGAAGCTTCCCTTAATCCAGATTCTGTGCCTCCTGCTCCAGTTAAACCGGACAGGTATTACAGGGTGCCTGAGGCTCATAAATATCTTTATAAGAGTCCTAGGGGACCCAGAAACTATTAGTCAGGGGCCTAAGGGTGTTAGAGCCTCTGTTGTTAAGAATCCGGTTCCTCTGGATAAGGAAGCTAGAGCTTTGGATAGATGGGGTAAGAAGGTATATACCTCTTCTACTTTAGCAATGAGAGCTTTGAACTGCCAGTTTCATATGTTGAAGTATCAGAATTTCCTCCTTTCTCAGCTAAGATCTAAAGTGGATGCTTTGGCAGAGGGCATAGAGTGTAAAGAATTGCAGGATATAGTGCATGTTTCTGAACAGGTGGGTAAGCACTCTTTGCAATGTGGTTTTGATGCTTTACAGGCTTCTTCTAGGGTGGCTGCCACTGGTTCAGTTATTCGTAGGCACGCCTGGCTTAAGGATCAGAATTTGTCTGAGCATGTTAAGTCTAGAATTCTGGATGCCCCTTTACAATCTGAAGTTTTGTTTGGACCTCCTGTGGAGTCAGTCTTAAAGAAAATGGAAGACAAGGCTAAGTCTATGCAGACGGTTAAAGATTTTTTGCAGGTACAACCTCCAAAGTTTAGTAGAAATTGGCCTACTAAGGGGTGGACGTACCCTTCTTCTGATTCTCAGTCTAGGGGTAGATCTAGACGTGGTAGGGGCAGAGCTCAGGGTACCTTCAGGCCGAGACAATGGAGTTCACCTGCTCAATCTCCTGGTGAGGGCAGGGGCCAGTCCTTAAACAGGCCCAATGACCTGCATTTTCAGCTGCCAGATTCTTCTTGCCTGGCAGCTCCTTTGGGAGGAAAGTTGGCTCTTTTCAAGCAAAATTGGCATTTAGTCACCCAGGACAAATGGGTATTGGACATTATAAACCGAGGTTACAAGTTCTATTTCCATACCATGCCTCCTTTCAAAGGCATGCCAGGCGCCCTCCTCGGCAAAGGATAGAGGCTCACAGACAAATTTCTTTACTTCTTCAAATAGGAGCTATACAGCCAGTTCCTCTGTCAGAAGTGGGCCTAGGATTTTATTCTCGCCTGTTTCTAGTTCCAAAGAAAGGGAACACGTGGAGACCAATTTTGGATTTATCTATCCTCAACACTTACCTGGACATTCCAAAGTTCAAGATGCTGACTTTACAACAACTTTTACCTCTGTTGGGAAAAGATCACTGGATGGTTACTCTGGATCTCAAAGAGGCTTACCTGCATGTTCCTATCAGGCCCAGTTGCAGGAGGTACCTGCTTTCGGCTGGAAATTTACATTATCAGTTCTCTGCATTGCCCTTTGGCTTATCTACTGCCCAGAGTGTTCACAAAGATTCTGGCTCCAGTGATAGCATTTTCAGACTAAGAGGAATACAGATCTATCCTTATTTGGACGATTGCCTGATTATTGCACAAGAAAAGGACGAACTTCTTCATCATCTACAGTATGTGATGGCAGTGTTAAGATGCCTAGGGTATTCTGTGAACGAAACAAAGTCCAGTCTAGTACCCTCTCAGGACATGTGCTTTCTGGGTGTGAGACTGAATACAGCTTCTCAGATGGCCTTTTTGACCCCGGACAAACAAAGAAGCCTTTCTCTTTATTTCCATCAAATGTCTCTATGGTCCAGGCTGACTGCAAGGACAGTCCTTCAAGCCTTGGGGTTCATGGCATCTTGTATTCTAGTGCTTCCCAATGCCAAATTGCATATGAGGAAGCTTCAATGGTATCTCAAAAATGTATGGACACAGCACTGCCAAGATCTAGACACTGTCATTCAGATAATACCTTGCATTCAGAAGGAGTTTTTGTGGTGGGCTCAGGAATGTCACCTAAACAAGGGACTCTCTGTGACCCGGCCAGAGGCGAGTCAGATTCTAACGACAGATGCCTCGGACAAGGCTTGGGGTGCACACCTCAATGGAAAATGGGTGCAAAACACGTGGCCTGTCAAACTCCAACATTTGCATATCAACTTGAAGGAAATGTTAGCAATCCAGTTTGCATTGAAGGCTTTCAGAGATTTACTTCACCCAGGGCAGGTGTTGATTCAAACAGACAACACTACTGTCATGTGGTACATCAACAAGCAGGGGGGAACCCATTCTTACCCTCTTTGCAGGCAAGCGATGATTCTGTGGGAAACTGCTCTCAATCTACACCTCAATCTTCAGGCAAGGTTTCTACCAGGAGCACAGAACTCCTTAGCAGATGTCTTGAGCAGACAAATAGTGGATCCTCACGAGTGGAAATTGGATCCTCATGTATTCCAACAGTTGACAGTGTTATGGGGAACTCCAGACATAGATCTGTTCGCTTCTCCACTAAATTACCAGTTGCCAAAGTTTTGCACAAAAATGTTTCATCACACAGCTTGGAAGGTGGACACTCTATCCTTCAGTTGGAACAATCTGCATGTATATGCCTTTCCACCTCTGCCTCTTCTTCCCAAGGTACTTTTGAAGGCCAGACAAGACAAGCCAACCATGATTTTGATAGCACCGGATTGGCCTCGACAACACTGGTACCCACTACTGAGGAGTTTAGTACGAGAACCTCCATGGTCTCTGCCTTTGATTCCGCACCTTTTGTCACAAGAGGACAGTCACTTCCTCAATGTCAAGATTCAGTCTCTGCATCTAACAGCCTGGCATATTCTGTTTTAGACTCTGGAGGGTCTCAGCTTCCACAGCAAGTTTTGAATGTTATTTTGGAGGCCAGGAGGCCTAGTACCAGGAAAGTTTACTCTGATAAATGGAGGAGATTTTTTATTTGGAGCAAAGAAAGGACTTTGATGTCTCCAAACCTGATTTAAGTGTTGCTCTTCAATATCTTACTGAGTTATTGGACAAGGGTTTGTCTTTCTCCTCGATAAAGGTCCATGCTGCAGCCATTTCTGCTCACTATGATTGTGACCCTCCTTTATTCTCTCATCCTTTGTTTAAGCAATTTCTTAGAGGGGCAAAGAATATAAGACCCCAAGAGCTCCTACTCCTGCTTGGGATCTCAATTTTGTGTTGGAAAAACTTACTCTACAACCTTTTGAGCCTGCAGCTACTGCCGAGTTAAAGTATTTGTCATGGAAAACTGCTTTTTGTTGGCCATTACCTCTGCAAGAAGGGTTTCTGAATTACAGGCCCTCATGGCAGTGGAGCCTTTCCTGATTTTTCATAAGGATAGGGTATCTTTCATTACTAATCCTTCCTTTATGCCTAAAGTGGTTTCTAGTGTGGCCTTAAACCAAACTATTCATTTGCCTACTTTTTATGCAAACCCCAAAATAAAGGGGAGAAAATTTTGCATACTTTGGATATTCACAGACAGTTCGTTATTATTTGAGCAGAACCAGGGAGTTCACACAGTCTCAGCAGTTGTTTGTTTCTTTTGCTTTGGGTTCACAGGGTAAACCTGTTTCAAAACAAACTATTTCTAAATGGATTGGGTTTGTATTTCTTTCTGTTATTCCCATCATGGTAAGGAGATTCCGGCTGGGATCAGGCCTCATTCCACTAGGGCTACTGCTACTTCTGGCCTTTCTAAGGGGGTAGCTACAAAGACATTTTGGAGGCAGCTACTTGGAGTTCAGTGCATACTTTTCTAAACATTACCACCTTCCTCTTTATTCCAAGTCTAGGGCTGGATTTGCCACTGCAATTTTACAGGGCATTTTAGCAGCCCCTAATGCTCTATGATTTTTACCAACCTCCCTTTCCCGTTGCTTTGGGATTCTACCCATAAGTAAGGACTGCAGCAATGTGAGATGAAGAACATAGTACAGTTTTGTACCTACCATAAATGTAGATGTTCGAAGATCCACATTGCTGCAGTCCAATTTACCCTCCCTCCTTCCCCACTATAGTTTCACATGATGCTATGCTTTAGGTGATGGTTGTTATTGGGCTTGTTTTTGGGAAGTATTCTGTTCTTGGCTGTGGCCTTTTTTGTTTGGCCTTCTGACATCTGGGGCAAGAAAAGACTGAGGATATGACGTCGGTCATGCGCCTTTATACCCTGACGCTCTGATGTCAGATCTGCGCCATGACCGACGCCAGCCTAATACTTTGGTATTCGGGCCGACCGAGGACAGCGGACTACCCATAAGTAAGGACTGCAGCAATGTGGATCTTCGAACATCTACATTTATGGTAGGTACAAAACTGTACTTTTGTTACTGCATCTTTTTTCTCCTTTCCCTGTAAAAAAAGAAAAAAAAAAAAAAAAAAAAATCCTTGTTTTCCCGCTTTTCTGAACTAGAATAGTCCAGTCTTCAGATTTTGCTGATCTCTGGGCTTTGTCTTAGTTCCTGTGCTATCCATATCCTTATTTGGATAAGAGGAAGCTTCTTTGTTCACCAGTGGGAGTGGGGAGCACTGAGCAACCTATTTGTCCCTAGAGGATTGGTTCCAGCCCAGCAACTTGTAGTTTATTGGCCATTTTGGGTCAATTCCTGGCTCTTTTCAACCCCCTGCTATAAAGCCCGCTTTTGCGCAAATTAGCGTGAAGTTGCTCATAGAGCAGCATCGGGCAGCGCCGGTTAATCAAGTTTAAACTATTTCTGGCTCCGTAAAGTCTGCTCTTCAATTTTTCCCTTAGAACTGTTCTACTTGCAATCTAAACAGCCTATACTCTATCTGAAAAGCTCAGCACTTGCTCCTAAAGCATTTTTATACAGGTAAAGCACTCTTAAACAAAAGAAAGTACTTCATTCACCTAAATTCCCTTGAGTACCCATTTCCCTATAGGTCCTTTCTGACTCAGTTACACAGCAATCTTTTTCACTATTTCTAGCATGTCGAAGGGTCAGTTGCTGGCGTCCTCTCCTGTTCAGCTGGTGAATCTGGGAATCTTGAGGCAATGTTACAATTGCCTCATGTACACAGACAACCCTCTCCTCCTCCCAACAAATACAATTATATGCGAGAGATGCAACTATTTAGCCAAACTGGAGGCTGAGCTCTCTCAGTTCAGTACTGGCAAGACCAGTCAGGAGGAGAAGGTAACCACGCACACCACAAACCCAGTCTCACATAGAACTATCACAACTGCAAACCAAACACATAAACACACAAAACATACTCGGCGCTTGATTAAAAATCTACCAAAACAACAGAGGCCTCCAAAGCAGACACCCAAACAACCACCACCTCAAGACATAGCACATGCAACACATAGTTCACAAAGTCAGTGTGCTAAACAGTCACAGACACTTGTAATAGGTGACTCCATAGTCAGACACACTGACGTCCCGCTCACCAGATTGAACAAGTAAAAGGTCACAGTAAGCTGCCTGTCGGGAGCTAGAATCCGCCACATAACACAAGCACTCAGGTCACTCCACAGCAAGTACAAATATGACTCAGTCATTGTACATGCCGGTGTGAACGACCCGAGACGTACCTCCCTGGACTACATGAAAAGAGACATAGAGGAGCTCTCTGATTATGTAGCCCAGGCCGGTATGACCCTGACCCTGAGCAGCATCTTACCCTCACCAAGAATGATGCCACAGTACAAAGACAAAATGATCAGTTTTAACAATTGGCTTAATTACTGGTGTCATTCTAAGGGGATCCAATGTCTGTCTGCTTGGGATGACATGCTTGACAAGCCACGCTGCTTCGCAAGGGATTGCTTGCACCTGTCACCTCTGGGCTTCCGGATATTGGCCAAGGCTTTTGCCACCCCCATAGTGCCTTTTTTTAGGCAAGGCTCAAATGACAAACCTACCTCCCTAGAAAACACAAGTGGAAAAAACTAAGGGTAATGCTGCTCAATGCCAGAAGTCTAAACCTCAAGATGCAGCCCTCAAGCCCTCCTCAGTATGGAGAACATCGATGTCTGTGCAGTGACTGAAACCTGGTTCAAGGCTCCTGAGAGCACCCCAGCACTATCAGGTTTTACCTCATATCATGCTTTCCAGCCCCAAAACTTGGACCGAACCACAAAAGGAGGGGGAGTATCCATATTCATCAAAGATACCCACACCTCCAGGTTAGTGGCAATGCACGAAGCATCGGAGACCATCCAGGTGCAACTAACCATAGGCAAAACTGCCTTACAGTTTGTAGCATGCTACAGACCACCCTCTCAAACTCAGGAACCCCACACAGCCTTCCTCAAGACACTGGAGAGTATGAATGTCTCTCCAAATACCATCATATCGGGAGACTTCAACTACCCAAACATAGACTGGGAACATTACTCAAGCCCCAACACCCTAGCCCAAAGGTTCCTAGAATTCATAAACTCAAATGCAATGGAACAACTAGTCACCATTCCCACAAGAGGAGACAATATACTAGACCTGATATCACAAACATGGGGACAAAATGCTCCACACCGGAAGTATATCCCTCTTTGGTAAGATCAGACCATAAATTAATCTCACTGGAAATCCACATCCCGCCCCCACCCCATGCACAAAAGACCACAGTGAAGAACTTCTCAAAAGCCAACTTCACACTTCTTAAGACTGAAGTGGTATCCTTCAAGGCCCCTGGGCAAGTGGAAACCACAACCCACACTGCTGAATCCTTTGCAGATGCCTTCTACGGGCACCTTCAAGAATGCATGGATCATGCAATCCCAAATAAAACCAAGACCCATTCCCCCAAAGGCAGGCGCCCGGTCTGGTGGACCCCAGCCATAAACAAACTTTACAACAGGAGGAGGAAACTACTACATGACAGAGCAAAATCCCTAAAAGGGAAGGCATCTCTGATCAGTACTAGCAACTCATAAAATCATCCAAGACCAACTTAGAGAGAAAAATCGCAAGAGACACAAAAAAGTATCACAAGGCCTTCTTTAGCTATGTTAGAAACCTGGGTGGAAGCTCCCAGATATGCTCAGAGTTAGTCCAAAATGACACAAAATACACTGAACCCACTGACATTGCCAACATTCTGGCAGACAGGTTCAGTGCAAATTTCTCCTCCCTCCCCAAAAGGAGAAATAACTATCCCAGCAGAGTGTAGCCTCCCTAACATCTCAGATGCCCAGGTGAGAGCTGCCCTCTAAAGCTAAAACACAGCATCAATGGGACTGGACGGTGTCCCGGCTGTGTGCTACATGAACTCCAAGAGGAACTAAACCCACACATAAGGCTGCTGTTTAATCTTAGCCTTACTACAGGATACGCACCAAAGAGTGGTGACGGCAACAGTGGTCCCACTTCACAAAGGCGGTGCTTCTATGGACCCTGGAAATTACCGCCCATAAGCTTGACGAACCTGGTCTGCAAAGCTATGGAGAGGATCATTATGGAACTCATAAACAAAGACATTGGGGACCTACAGACATTGGATCCTACCCAATTTGGCTTTGTCAAGGGCAGATCCTGCCTTTTGAACTTGGTCGACTTTTTTGAAACAGTCACTAAGGCCATTGATGAGGGTAAGGCAGTTCACACAGCCTACCTTGACCTTGCAAAAGCCTTGACACAATACCCCACTCGGGCATCATAGACAAACTCACCAGCTTAAATGTAAACCCATATGTCACAAGATGGGTTGCAAACTGGCTCAAGGACAGAACCCATAGGGTCAGAGTTGCTGGAGCTATGTCAGACTCTAAGCCAGTTACAAGCGGTGTCCCACAGGGCTCAGTCCTGGGACCCCTCATGTTCGGCATTTATTTTTCCGAGATACAGGCAAACATAGGAGGATTGTGGCTGACAAAGTTCGCAGATGACTGCAAACTGGGCACCATAATTGATACTCCAGCGGACACAAACATCCTTCAGAGAGGCCTCATAGAAATGGATAATTGGTGCCAGAGCCATGGCCTTAAGCTGAACGCCAAAATATGTATAGTCATACCCTTTGGGAAAAACAAGGTACCCACAAATTACCACATAGGTGGTAATCCATTAAGTACGGAAGAGGTAATCAGGGACCTAGGGACCCAGGTTGACAGTAACCTCTCATTTGACACTCACATTGCCAAAGTGGTTAGGAAGACCTTCTATATTGCCCACCTTATCATGAAGGGTTTCACATCTAGATCAAGAGAGGTCATTGTGCCCCTGTACTCTTCTCTTATCAGGCCAATGATTGAGTACAATGCCCCATTTGGGATGTATCTCACCCGACACCTGCAGTAGTTGGAAAGACCCCAAAAGTTCCTCACCAAGAGGATAAAGGGTCTTAAACATATGTCATATGCTGCCCGACTGAAAAAACTCCAGCTCTATTCAGTCACATACCGCCCTCTCAGAGGTGATCTGTGCCTATCGTACAAGGCCATGTCCAATCCGGAATTAATGGACATGCTCCACCTCAGAAAATCCAAATCCATCAGAGCCACAAGAGCAAGAGACTTAAACCTCAACACAGAAATAAATAGGACGTGCTGGAGGGACAGATTCATAACCCAGAGGCTCCCTACACTCTGGAACAGAATCCCAATCCATGTTAGGCAGAGCCCCTCACTAACTCTATTCAAGAGAAATCTTGACGAGTGGATGGGAGATTGTAAGTTTACCCCCGGGGTCATCTCTGTGTCACTACTAGACAGAGGCACAGTAAACTAAACCCTAAAAGGGTGTAGTATTCTCATCCTAAGGGGTGGTGAAAGCCACACACACTCTGGCTAGGCTTATAAATGCTCTAGGGCAGATAGCCTAGTACGAACCTATGAACCATATGACTAGATATGTCCTAGCTCTGTTGTCTTAACTGGGAGGGGTTTTGTCTAATTTTCCAGACTCAGAAAGCAAAATTGCTACTTTCTTTGCTCAGGTCTACCTCCCATGTTGCTTGCCACTCTATAAAATGTAGCTGATGCATCTTCTAGAGCTGCTGCATCTGCTTTGTTTATGACTTGGTACTCCAGGTTGTGCCTACAAACCTTCTAAGCACATTTTCTCTGACAACCCCACTCAGACTTCAAAGGGTCCAAAGCAGTAATTTCCTGAAAAACCTGCCTCTATCTGACGTTCATCCCTTCCCCTTTGTCAGTCACGTTCCTCTTTCTCTCAGGCTGTCCCTTTATTTTCCACTTTGGCAACAGAGTACTGTGGACTATTGGGTTCTTTCTATCATCCAACACAATTACTTCATAGTTTGGAAGTCCTTGCCTCCTTTTTCAGGTCTCACTCAGCCTTCTCAGAGCCAACTGCTTCTTTTCTCATTGGTCTTACAGGATCTGATGGATCAGGGTACCTTCAACCTGTTCCAGAGTCCTTTCAGGGAACAAGTTTTTATTCCAGGATGTTTCTGGTTCTCAGAAAGGAAGGGTCTTGGAGACCTATTCTGGACATGTCATTCCTCAACAGCTTTCTGAAAGTCCCTTCTTTAAGGATGTTGTCTCTTCAGCTTCTAGTCTCTGTGAATGTAAAGGATGCCTGCTTTTATATTCTCATTCACCCCCTTTTCATGAAGTTTTTATGTTTCTCTGTCTCTTCCTCTTATTTTCATTTCTCTGCTTTGCTCTTTGGTGTTTCTGAAGCTCCGAGGGTATTTATCAAATGTCTAACCCCAGTGGTAGCCTTCTGCAGATTTCCCCATTCTTGGACGAACACTTAATTCAAGGCTCCTCACATCACCTTCTGCTTTAGGAGCTACACCTTACTATGCCATTCTTGAGCAGAGTGGGATTCATTCTTAATCTCAAGAAGTCAAATTTAATTCCTTCTCAGAACCAAGTCTCTTTTGGTTGCAGGATCCAGACCATTCCAATGCTAGGTTCAGTTCCGAAAGTCCTGTCCCTGACTGCCTATTTCTCTGTGCTCTAGGATTCATGGCATCCACCATTCCCATGATACCTTTTGACAAACTTCTTATGAGAAAGTTTCAGCAGTATCTTGTCTGTGTGTCTCCAGCATCAATGTCCTCTGAATTTCCCACGTCCTCTTTTACCCTGTCTCAAACTCAAACTCCACTGATGGATTCAACAGGTCTCTCTCAATTCCAGTCTGCCTTTTCAAGCCCCCCTTCCTATCCAAGAGTTTTACACAGATGCTTTCGACCAGGGATGGGGAACCTCTTCCAGAAATGTTAAAGTTCAGGGTTTCTCGCCTTACTTACATACATACATACAAATATTTCAAGCATGGGCATTAATACCCTTCTAGTCTGCCAATGTACCAAAACAATTGTTCCCATAATAAGTGTTCAGGCTGTTCTTAAAAATGTCTAAACTATTACTTGCTTTAATGTAATTTGGTAATCTGTTCCATGCATCAGCTGCTCTGTCAGAAGACCAATTAGCACACTTCTCATTCCTATAGTTTCTTCAACATAGGTTGTCTGATTCTCTACTACTTTTTGATAACTCCAAACATTCCCAGACGTAGTTGTGTCTAATTGCCCTAGATACCTGAATAAGATCTCCACTTAGATATCTATAAGAGAAACTGTACAAGTTCAGATATTTTAGTCTTTCATAATAGTTTAAATTTCACATCCATGGATGCCCTTGGTATATTTCCACTATACTTTTTCCAGTTTACTCATATTTTTATCTTACAAGGTTTCCATATTATTATTCCATACTCAAGTTTGGTCTAATGTAACTAACAAACAATGACTTCATCATTTCTGATTTCCTAGACTTTATAAATATTTTTATACCGCCTATAATTCTATAACTGTCATTAACCAATTGGTTGATATGATTAGAGAAACTCAAAGCTGGGTCTACCCATTTACCAAGGTCATTAAATGACTCTACAGTTTTAATCACTGTGTGTATTCACAATGCAGTTTCTGTCTCCCAAATCTCATATACTTAGTTTTTGATGTATTTATCTGCATATTATTCTGCTGTGCCCAAATGCTCAATTTAGCTAGTTCCTTTGCAAACATGTCTTGTCTGTAACACATGTAATCAGTTTACCCAATTTCAGGTTATCTGCATATAGACTGTAGAACAACTCAGGTGAAAAAAGCTCTGAAAGATTCAATCTAAACAAGTAAGGGCCTAAGGCAGAGACCTGTGGGACACCCTGACTGTAACCAAGAATTTCACCTGTCCAGTTGCTGTATGATATTTGCCATGTCCTATCCTGGACAAGATCATGAAAGACTCTCCCAGAATCTTGCAGGTGACTTAGTTTTGGCCCAGACAACACTTGTTCCTCCTCCTGTTTCACCTGGCCATGGGCAATCATCACAAGTTACCTCATTGCATGGACCATCTCACACAAGACAAGTGGTCACTCATTCACCCTCATTTGTCCACACTTCAACTGACACTTAGGGTGATAGGGTTTTGATTCCTTTCAGACACTAATTTTCTGAGGATGTGCTTTGGTCTCTTCAGGAGATCAGAAAACCCACTACTTACTAGAAGATCCTATGGGGCTAAATGGAAGCAAATTTCTGTTTGATGTCTCAAGCAAAGACAGGATCCTTTTTCTGTGGGGACTCCTATAGTCCTTTCTTATTTGTGTGAATTGCTCTATGCTTGCTTTGCATATTCTTCTGTTAAGGCACATTTGTCAGCAATTTCTGATTTTCTGCCTTTGAATCCTCCTTTGGCTTCTTGTTTTAGAGACAAACAGTTCATTAAAGACATCCTTCACATCAGCCCCCCAAGAAGGCATATTCCTCCTTCTTGGGGCCTTAATTTTCTGCTTGAAAAACTCAGCTCAGGCCTCTTTTGAGCCTGCCTTTTCTTCTTCAATGTAACATCATACTTGGAATACCATTTTGTTGTTGGCTGTTACTTCTGCTAAGAGATTTTTGGAATTTCAGGCTCTCACACAGTTCCTCTCTCTAATTTTTCATAGAGACAGGATGTGTGTGCCTACTACCCATTCTTTTATGCCCAGTGTGGTTAATGGTTTGTCCCTGAATCTGTCTATTCATCTTAATTTTTTCCCCTTCTCAGTTTGCTAGTGGGATTTACATAGACAGCTCAGATATTACCTGGATTATACTAAAGGCATCAGAAAATTTGAGCAACTTTTGATTTCATTCAGTACCACAACATTGGGTTTGGCAGTTTCTAAGCAAACCAGCTCCTCTTGGATTTCTAAGGCCATTTCTTTTTGTTATTCTTTTTATGACAAACAACTTTCAGCTTTGGTCTGGGCTCATTTTGGTAGGGCAGTAACCTCTTCTGGAGCTTTTTTTCAAGGGTCTGGATATTAGATCCATCTTTGAAAATGCTACTTGGCCCTTTGCCCACACTTTTACTACAAGTTGGATGTGATTTCCAGGGCCAGAGCAGGGTTTTCCAGGGCTGTCCTGCATGGGTTTGTGGAGAGCTGATTTTCTTCGTGTTTCACTGTTGCAGTCATTACATTTGGGTAATCCTGATGGCAGGTTGCCCTTAGCTGGCCTGAATTCCAAAGTCCTGGGTCCTACATCAGCCGCTGTCACCTCTTCCCTGACGTCAGGTTGTCAGGGGTATAAAAGATGCAGCCGACGCCATTTTCTTTAGTCTTTCTTGCCGCGTGGTGCCCGAAACAGAAGCAGTTCGCAAGTGCCGGTCGGCCGACTCCTGAGAGTTTCAAGTTCAAATTTCAGATCCAAAGTCTTCTATAAAGCTAAGTACCCCATTGGGGAAACTTTTTTCTTGCTCCAGACTGATGTCAGAAAAAGTTAATAATTGTATTTCTTGTGGGAAGCAAATACCTCATAAGGACTTTCATTCTTACTGTATTCCTTACCTAGGCCCTGACCATAACGTTCCAGGTTGTCAGTTTTGTGCTAGATTTAACCAATGCACTATTAAGCGTTGGTATGATTTTGCATTAAACTACTTTGGACGCAGGTTTAATTATCCAGAAATGTCATCGGAAAGCCATCCGACTACCGGAGTTCACAAAAACGCAAAGAAAAAGAAAAAGATAGACAACCGAGGCCCAAAACTGATGACGAAGCTTCTCCTAAGCCAGTTGCTGGTTCACCAGTTCTCAGTGATGCGCTTTCACAGCCCCTGACGCCTGCTACTTTAGAGTCGCAGGCTATTACCGACTCCCAAGTGGAGTCAGCTATGCCGCTGGAAACTCAAGGTATTGGAGCCTCAGACATTATTCCTTCAGATGGTTCCGGCGCCGCTGAGCAGGCACCGGCTTCTGAGGGTGTATTCAGACCTAAACATCTATACGGTCAACAGACTTAAAAGGCAAAGACTAAAGCGCCTTCAAAGGCAAAGAATCAAACTCAAGAGCCATGTGGACAGGCCTCCATGCCCAAAAAGCAGATTCTCAAAATGGCCAAAGACTTGATTACCTTGATTAGGGGTTCCCATCCTCCTCCTGATAAGAGGCCTAGGCAAGAGACTGACTATGAATCTTCAGATCAGTTTTCCATTTCTTCTGATTCCTCTTCTGATCAGCAATATTTTTTCCCCCCCATGAAGATTCTGATGCTGAAGAATCTATACCTTCAGCTTCTCCTCCAGAGGACTATTCTTTTGGGGAAACCTTACAAAACATGAGGGAGCATTTCCACTGGGAGAGCCAAGATTTTTTAGAATCTAAAAAGAGGCTCAGGGATTTCCTGTTACTACCTCAACACTAGCCACTAGCCATCCCACCTGTGTTAGACATTGTAGATGATATGTTTTCGGAGTCTAGTCTTACCTCTGACTCCTTACCTCCAGCTCCTGTTAAGCCTGATAGATATTACAGGGTTCCTGACTCACATAAATTCCTTTTTAAAAACCCTGCTGCAGACCCAGAAACTATTTCTCAGGGTCCCAAAAGAGTTAAGGCTTCCACTGCAAAAACCCTACCCCCTCTGACAGGGATTCTAGGACTCTGGATAGATGGGGGAAAAAGGTTTACACATCTGCTACCTTGGCTATAAGGACCTTAAACTGTCAGTTTCATATGCTCAAATATCAGCAACATGTCATGGCATTGCTTAAACAGAAAATGTTGTTAAACTCTGAATGTGCAGAAAACAAGGAAATGCAAGATTTATTGCATGCAGCTGAACAAGTTGGAAAGCATACTTTGCAATGTGGTTTTGTCTCTTTAGAGGCCTCCTGCAGGGCCACAGTTACAGGTTCTGTAATTAGGAGGCATGCTTGGTTAAAGGAACAAAATCTGCCTGATCAAGTTAAAGTTAAATTGTTAGATGCACCTTTGCAGCATGATATTTTGTTTGGTGTTAAGGCAGAAGAGGTGTTAAAGAAAATGGAGGAGAAAGCTAAATCTATACAAACGGTCAAAGATTTTTTACAAGTGCAGCCGCCTAGATTTAGTAGACACTGGCCAACAAAGAATTGGTCCTTTCCTGTGTCAGACAGACATCAAAGGGGCAGACCCAGACGCCCTAGAGGCAGATCCCAGGCGCAAGGTTTATTCCGCTCAAAACAATGGGGGGCTTCTACCTCCAAAGTTGGAGAAGACAAATCACAACCATTCAGGAAACAGTCCCAATGACTTCCCCCTGCCTGCACCAAGCACTATCTCCTGGCAGCCCCCTTAGGGGGTAAACTAGCACTCTTTTCTCAAAATTGGCACATTATAACCCAGGACAAGTGGATCTTAAATATCATGTCACAAGGCTACAAGTTCCATTTCCATACCCTGCCAAAAGCAAACGGCTGGCCAGATCTGCCAAAAAATCAATGGGCAGAGGCACAAAAACAAGTCTCATCCCTCATGGACATGGGGGCCATTCAACTAGTACCAGAGCAAGAGCAGGGACAAGGATTTTACTGTTAAGACTGTTCTTGGTACCCAGAAAGGACAAGGCCTGGAGGCCAATACTGGACCTATCTATTTTGAATACATTCCTGGATATTCCAAAATTCAAGATGTTGACTTTGCAGCAGCTTCTGCCCATGCTGGGCAAGAATGCTTGGCTCGTGACTTTAGACCTAAAAGAGGCATACCTGCATGTCCCAGTCAGACAAATATGCAGAAGATACCTCAGATTCAAGGCTGGCTCAATGCATTACCAATTCTCTGCACTGCCCTTTGGCTTATCTACTACACCCAGGGTCTTTACACAGTGCCTGGCACTAGTAATTGCATTTTGCAGACAAAGAGGCATACAAATATATCCTTACTTGGACGACTGTCTAATTCAAGCAGAGAACAAGGACATTCTTCTACAGCATCTGGCATTTGTGAAAAGACTTCTAACGTGCCTAGGGTACACAGCCAATGAAAAGAAATCAAAACTAGTACCCTCTCAAGAGATAATATTCCTGGGTGCAAGCTTAAATATAACTGCCCAGATGGCTTATCTCACGCCAGACAAACAAAGGCAACTGACTACCTATTTCAAAATGCTGGCAACAAAGGCCCAGTTATCTGCAAGAAAAATTCTGCAGGCTTTGGGCTTCATGGCATCCTGCATACTACTAATTCCATATGCAAGACTGCATATGAGGAAACTTCAGTGGTACCTAAAAAGTGTTTGGACTCAACATTGCCACAGCCTGGAAACTATGATTACTCTCATTCCTTGCCTGCAACAGGAGTTTCGATGGTGGGCACAGGCTTGTCACCAAAACAAGGGACAGCCATTCACAAAATCCCCCCAGCCAGGCAAACACTAACAAAGGATGCATCAGATTATGCCTGGGGGGCCAACATGGCAGGAAGATGCATTCAGGGTGCATGGACCTCAAACCAAATGCGTCTACATATCAATCAAAAAGAGATGCTAGCAGTTCAAAATGCCCTGACAGCCTTCAAGGACCTACTTCATCCAGGACAAGTACTGATAAACTGGAAAAACAATAAAAAACGAAAAGAAGGAAAACCACAAGGCTGGAACACTGCAACACTTTTATTCCGGTACCTCGGCAGAATGCCTTCAAAGGAATAAAATACAGTCACATGTTGCATCTATTTATGCTATGCAAAATGTAATTAATCAATTAACACAATTTAATTTAATTGCAAGAAAAAAGTTTCAAAAGAATTTAAGGAGACACTACCAATAACAGAATAAATGTAGATTATGTAAAGCTATTTGACATTAAATCCATATAGAAAAAGTATCTAATATTCATGATAGACAGTAAATTGCACCATAAACTTCATTATAACAACAAAGTTACTGAAGTAATTAAATAGTGAGATTAACCTCCAAATTCATACCCCTGGGTCTCAGGGTGCCAAATTTTAAGATAAATTCACTCTCCAACTTTAAAAGATTTTGTAACCAATTCACACCCTTCTTGGATTTTGGTTTGGCTAAGGCACAAAAAGTTAATGAATCCATATTACCCCTATGGACTGTATTAAAATGTTCTGAAATAGTACTTTCCAACCTAACATTACGTATATCGCCCATGTGTTCTAAAATGCGTATTTTAAGTTGACGTTTTGTTTGACCAATGTAATATTTTGGTGGTTCACAACCACAACCAAGAATATACACCACGCCACAAGATTTACAATTAAAGTTATCATGGGCGATATATTTGACACCATTGATCATACTACCAGACAAATTTTTAACCTTGTGGCAAATTTTACATTTACCACAACTCAACATACCATGTGGAAAAACAACATTCCCACAAGTATTAACATTATCAAACTTGAATTTCAAAATTTCTTTTAGGTTTGGATATCTTCCATAAGAGAAGGACACATGATCGGGGAATAGGTGACCTATTTCCTCATTTTTACAAACAATAGGCCACAAAAAATCCACAATATGTTTCAAAGTTGATGAAAAAGGAGAAAATTTTGTTACAAAAAATATACTTTCACTTTTGTCACATGAAACTTCTCTAAAATTCTGATTTTTTGCTTTCTTGACCATGTTTTTGTGCACATTAGAATCTAACAAACTATCAAGACTTCCATCAATGATGCTCTTAGAATAACCTCTGGCTAGAAGTCTGGTTTTTATATTTGTAAATTCCGCCCTCCAATTTGCACTATCTGAAGTGTGTTCTTTGGTACGTTTAAATTCACCAAAAGGAAGTGCTTCAATTAAATGTGCAGGATGTGCACTGGTTGCGTGTAAAAAATTATTTGAAGCAGTATTCTTTCTGAAGGGCCTAAACTGTACTAATTCTTTTTCATCCACATATAACAAGATGTCCAAGAATTGTATTGTTTGTGTGTTCACAGTAAATGTAAATTCCAGACCAAATTTGTTTTGATGAAGTTGATCCACAAAAACATCAAATTCTGATGTTTTGCCCCTACAAATAAAAATCAAATCATCAATGTATCTACGATATAAGATAACAATTACTATTAGTAGTACTAATTCTTTTTCATCCACATATAACAAGATGTCCAAGAATTGTATTGTTTGTGTGTTCACAGTAAATGTAAATTCCAGACCAAATTTGTTTTGATGAAGTTGATCCACAAAAACATCAAATTCTGATGTTTTGCCCCTACAAATAAAAATCAAATCATCAATGTATCTACGATATAAGATAACATTTTTTTGAAAAAAGTCTAAAGTATAAAAATAACTATTTTCAAAATATGACATAAAGAGAATAGCATAATTAGCCCCCATTGCAGTACCCTCTTTCTGTAGAAAAATCTTTTTTTCAAAAAAGAAAGTAGTTATGAGTAAGTGCAAACTCCAATAATACAATAATAAAAGAGGTACGTGGTCCCTCCCCCAAAATTTTGTTTATGGCTTCCAAACCAAATCTAGTTTTGATACTGGTGTAAAGAGCCTTTACATCAATAGTGGCCCAATAAAAAGTTTTATCCCATCTGAAATTTTTTACCAATTCACAATATTGATTTGTATTACTAATATGTGAAACAACATTTTTAAGTTCTTTTTTGAGTATGCTATCTAGAAGTATGCCTGTATGCTCCAAAAAACCACCACAGCAAGACACAATTGGACGACCAGGGGGATCTAACACGTTTTTATGGATTTTGGGCAAAGCATAGAAAGTCGGGTCCTTAGGATTAGTAATAAATAATCTTCTAACATCTTTATCACTTAAGAAACCTAGCCTTTCACCCCTTTCCAAGAGCTCCATGAGTAATGAATTGTACTCATTAATTGGGTTATTGGACAATTCCACATAGATATAATCATTACACAAAAGATCATAATTCATTTTTAAAAAATGACATCTTTCCATAATGACCCAATTACCCCCTTTGTCTGCAGTGCAAAATATGTATTTATTAGACACACTTTTCATGTCCTTTAAAGCCAACCATTCAGCTTTAGTAAGGTTGTAAACCATATACTGCTTTAAAAAAGAAGTATACTCAAATTCCACTTTTTTACAAAGAACACTTTCAAAAACTTTCAGAATAGAACAGTTTTTGGGTGGATTAAATGAGCTACATGTTGGCAAAATAGGAACTGTAAGTTTACCATACCCAGTATGAAAACATTCAGTATGCGAAATATCATTCAGAATTGAACTAGAAATGATTTCAGAATCTATATCACCCATTGCAAAATTGTCAACTTCATCAAGAGAATATTCATAAATAGATAATTCCATTAAGGAGTCATCTAAAACAGATAAATTGCCAGACTCATGTGGAAATTTACTATCACTCTCAGTCAGGACAATACTTACATTAGACCTTACATCAGACCTTTCATTGGGTATATCAGTTTCCGCATACACTAAATTAGGAAACTTTTTTAATTCAAAAAACACTTTTAAATAAAGTTTCCTACAAAACCGTTTTACATCCATGAGCAAATCAGATAAGGCAGGTACCCTGGTAGGAACGAACTTGCTACCCTTATCCAAAACTGCTGACATATCAGAATTTATTACAAAATCACTTAAATTGACAATATGTGAAAAAGTAAAGTCAATAAATGCAGGGTCTGTATTAACAAAGTTCAAACTTCCAACTTGCAAAGCAGAACCCAAGTGTTTCATATCACTGACATAATCAGTACCTTCGGTTACGGCCCTTTTGCCGTGACTTCCGTTTTGAACCTTGACGAAAATTCCACCTGCCATGTTCCTCTGTGTCAGTAGCCCCACCATTGTCAGCTACAATGTCCACTCTTTCAAAGGAGACACTTTTCTTGCTTCCGAAAGTGTCCGACGAAGAGGCAGAAGAATCCCGACTGCTACGTGAACTTCCTTCAGCAGCCTTACTTCGGACCAAACCATTTTTCCGCTTCCTTTGCCAGGAGTAAACCAAATTACTCCTAAAGTCACTGACATCTCTATTAAGCTTTTTCTTTTTTCTAGCAATCACATCACATTCTACTTTAGATACTTCAACATTAATGTCCTTCATAGCTGAATTAAAAGCCGTATTAGGAAATTCATTGGATAAAGTTGCCTCACCTTCCACAATTTGCGATTGAATCAGTCCAAGACACCTCCGGTTACGCTTAATTAAAATTTTAAGCCAAGTGAGTGTGCATTGTAACGAAGCTGCCTTCCATTCCTCCAGAAATTCACCTTCATCTTCAGAAAACTTGTAAGCAGGCAATTTATCGATCCTAAGACCTCTCGGTGTGACAGATAATTCAACATACTTCTCTAATAGACGAATGTCATAAAAAAGAGAGGTCTCCTTAATTCTTAACTTCTTTAAATCTTCAAACTTTTTATCAAAAGCATTATTACCAGCCACAGTCCATGGATCAAAGCACGCCAGCTTATTATCCCTTTCTTTAGCCAAGCTGGCAAATAAAATGCCATTAGAATCCAATACTGTAGACATTGTGAGCGGACCAGCTTCTCAAGCAATAACTGGAAAAACCATAAAAAACGAAAAGAAGAAAAACCACAAGGCTGGAACACTGCAACACTTTTATTCCGGTACCTCGGCAGAATGCCTTCAAAGGAATAAAATACAGTCACATGTTGCATCTATTTATACTATGCAAAATGTAATTAATCAATTAACACAATTTAATTTAATTGCAAGAAAAAAGTTTCAAAAGAATTAATCAATCAAATTGAAGGCATTCTGCCGAGGTACCGGAATAAAAGTGTTGCAGTGTTCCAGCCTTGTGGTTTTTCTTCTTCAAGTACTGATAAAGACAGACAACACCACGGTAATGTGGTATATAAACAAGCAGGGGGCACTCATTCTTACCCTCTTTGCAGACTAGCCATGACTTTGTGGGACACAGCATTGACTTGCCAAGTACACCTGCAGGCGCAATTCCTGCCAGGAAGGAAAAATACTCTGGCAGACGACTTAAGCAGAAACCTCATGGATCCCCACGAGTGGCACCTGGATCCACAAGTCCTCAGCATGATAACACGGAAATGGGGATACCCGGACATAGATCTATTTGCCTCCCCTCACAACTACCAACTAAAAAGATTCTGCACAAGGATTTATCACAGACAAGCATGGAAAGTGGACGCCCTATCTTTCAGCTGGAAAAACCTATCAGTATACGCATTTCCCCCACTGCCTCTCCTCCCCAAGGTACTCCTAAAAGTCAGACAGGAGAAGCCAAGGATGATACTGATTGCCCCAGACTGGCCCCGCCAGTACTGGTATCCAGTACGAAGGAGCTTGTCTCAATGCCCACTTTGGACCTTACCTCAGATACCTCATCTACTGTCCCAGCAAAACAATCAGATCCTGCACAGCCAACTCAGGACTTTAAACCTGGCAGCATGGCGGATAATGTAGTCGTACAAAACACACCTCTCAGTAAAGCTGTGATGGATGTCATTTTGGAGGCCAGAAGGCCTAGTACTAGAAAATCTTTTGCTGGAAAATGGAAGAGATTTTGTGCCTGGAACCAGGCACAAGGAACTGATACAGCGGTGCCAAATATTCCTCAGATTTTGCAATACTTAACTGAGATGCTGGACAAAGGTCTACCCTTTTCATCTATTGAAATTCATGCCTCTGCTGTTTTGGCTCATTACAATACAGAGCCACCAATTTATTTCTCATCCCTTACTAAAATAGCACCTCAGAGGAGCCAAAAATTTAAGGCTTCCAAGAAGATCGCCAATGCCTGCATGGAACCTCAACTATGTCTTGGAAAAGCTCACCCTGCCACCTTTTGAGCCAGCAGCAATGGCTGATATAATTTTTTTATCTTGGAAAACAGCTCTGCTCCTAGCAATAACTTCTGCAAGACGAGTTTCAGAGCTTCAAGCACTCATGGCTGTTGAACCTTTTATCATTTTTTATCCAGACAGGATCTCTCTGAGGACAAACACAAACATTTATGCCTAAGGTGGTGTCCAGTGTGGCTCTTAACCAAACCATTCATCTGCCAATCTTTTATCCAAATCCACAGAACAAGGGGGAGAGAATTCTGCATTCTTTGGATGTACACAGACAGCTTAGATTCTACTTGGACAGAACCAAAGTTTTCCAAAAGACAGAACAATTACTAGTGGCATATGCTGCAGGATCACAAGGAAAGCCCATCTCAAAGCAGACTATTTCAAAGTGGATAGGCCACTGCATTAGTTCTGTTTCTTACACAATGGCAAGCCAGTGCCTAAGGGCATTAGGCCACATTCAACCAGAACTGCAGCCACTTCAGCAGCCTGTCTCAGGGGAGTTCCAACCAAGGACATTTTAGAGGCTGCTACTTTGAGTTCAGTGCACACCTTTACCAAGCACTATCATCTACCACTCTATTCTAAATCCAGGGCAGGCTTTGCCACTGCAGTTCTGCAGGGCCTCATAGCCGCTCCTAATGCTGTTTAGCTCCATCCTCCCATCCATAGCTTTGGGACTCCTCCCAAAGGTAATGACTGCAACAGTGAAACACGAAGAACATAGTACCGTTGTGTACACTTACCATAAATGTAGATGTTCGAGTGCATTCACTGTTGCAGTCCAGATTACCCACTCACCATCCCCCTTTTCTTCTGATGGAACCTATCTTTCCTTCTCTGATTTATACAACCTATGTGGTGTATTTGCTTGTAGATGAAGGTAAAGCTTATATTGGTGCATGTATTTATATGTATATAAATGTTGGCTACCCTTTTAGGGGGCACCTGACATCGGGGGCAAGAAAAACTAGAGAAAATGGCGTCGACCGCATCTTTTATACCCCTGACGACCTGACGTCAGGGAAGAGGCGATAGCGGCTGACGCAGGACCCAGGACTTTGAAATTCAGGCCGACTGAAGATAACCTGCCATCAGGATTACCCAAATGTAATGACTGCAACAGTGAATACACCCGAACATCTACATTTATGGTAAGTGTACACAACTGAACTTTCTTTGTCTTCCTCGTCCTGCACTTTACAGTAGCTTTTGTACTCTTCCCAAGAGTAAGGAATACTGCAACAGTGATAATGACAGACATAGTACAGTTGTGTAAGATCTTACCATAACAGTAGATGTTTTACTTTTCACTGTTGCACTGCTCAGTCCCTTCCTCCTAACTCCTTTTTTTATTCTTCTGTGGACCCTCTTCTGGCCAAAGGATTTTCTCCTTTACTTTTATCTCCCTTTCTTTCCCTTCCTGGATGTATGTGTTCTTGTGTTTCTGGAGTTGCTGTTATACTTCTGGGGCACTTCAGTTTTGAGGATTGTGTATCCATACATTACCTTTATGCCCCACACTTGCGTGAAGAGTATAAAGCTGCCATACAACGCCAGGATGATATAAGCGTTTGGTATACTGGCTGAACCATAAGCTATCCTTGGCAGTATATTCCAAGAATAAAGAGTACTGCAACAGTGAGAAGTATGACATCTACTGCTATGGTAAGATCTTACACAATTGTACTTTACCTTTGGCTGGGGTGACAGCTCCATTTTCAGACATGGCTGCTGTTTCAGATCTGTTGCTGTTACCAGACATTTGGTCAGAAGTTGTGGAAATAATTGATGTTACTAGAAAATTTTTTGCAATTTACTTGACCATGTGAAAGTGTTTATCCACATCAGTGAAGAGCGATTTTGCACCACTTGACTTGGTTTAATTGTAGGTGAGCTTGGCCTGCATCACACAACTGTTTGCCCTGTGTTTTAATTCTACTGTGGTCAAGATGTATGTTTCCCTCCATAATGGGATTTCACACTCTTTTAGAAGGCAGACTGGCTTGTTAACAGTTCAGTAAAGAGATTTTGCAGCTTTACAGGCTTTTGAAGAATCGTTCTCATGTTTGGGATTTGAAGTTTTTGTGCAACAAAGCCATTAGGTTTGTCTGTACCCTATAGTCCTCTTCTCCACAGGTGCCATTACAGTTCGAGTGTTCCCTGAGCATAAATATTTATTGCATGTGTCCCCTCTTCCCAGAGGAGCAAGTCTCATGGCTTTCAGGCTGTCCAGATGCCCTGCAGCCAGGCAGTGGATTGGGCAAAAAAGGTCATCATACTGGGCTTGCTTTTTCTTTAGCCCTACCTCTCTGACAACCTGAAAGTGTGATTGTAAGTGGGCATGCCATATGAGCCAGTGAGGAGCCACCACTGCTTCTCCAGGAATGCACCCCTGTACCTGTCCACTCACTATGTATACTCTGTTTCCATCTCTAGTCTCCACCAGTGTCCAAGACATTAGGTGTACCCTCACCCCCCCCCAAAGAAAAACACCTGCCGTTTGAGAGAGATGAGCAGATATTGTCTTGACATTCTTCTTTCCCAACTGTTGATTGCTCCACTGCCGAGTCACTATTTTAACTCTTTCTTGGCAGTAGCCAGAGTTTCATCTCTTTAAGTCATAGATGGGATTTGAACTTTTGATTTGATAGGACTTTCCCATTCCTCACTCAGCCTACCTGATTCAGCATATCTGAAGTTCATCATCAGAAAGTTGTCCGTTTGCCCAGTACATTTGCCTGTTGTATCTCGAAGCTTCAAGCCTTTATTTGTAAAGAATCATTTTGGCTTGTCATGAGGACTGAGTGTCCATTGGGAATAGCCAATATTTCTACCCAAAATCAGTCATGGAGCTTTCCTTAAGTCATCCTATTTCCTTTGTGGGACAAAATGTGTAGGAGAAATAACTCATCATGCTTTTGATATGCATCATCAGCTCAGCTTTTTCCTAAGAAGGCTTTGTGTGTTCAGGAAAATAGACCAGCTGTTGTTGTGTTTTGCTTCTGGTAATGAGGGTCTGTTATTGGCTACAGAAATGCTATTCAGTTGGATTGGTAACTGCATTGTCTTTGTTAATCATGTAATTTGCAGTCTTTTGGCTGATGCTATCAGAACCCATTCCAGTAAGCGAGTAGCTATTTTCAGTGCCTTTTTTGAGAATGCATCCACCGGAGAGATTTGTACAATGGTCACTTTGTCACTGTTCACATTTTCACCACATGTTCATGTTAGACCATGATTCCAAGAGTTAGGTGTCCCCTAGCACTTCAGGTATTGGCCTTCTGAATCACTGTCTTTAGGCCTTTCTATAGTTCTGGCCTGTTAGGAAGTTAGGGAGATTTTTTTTTTTTTTTTACTGTTTGGAATTCTTCCCAAAAGTTAACAACTGCAGAGTGACTTCAGCATCACACAAAACAATATGTAGACATCGTACTGGTTTATTTGTAAGAATGCCATCTGTTGAGGGCACATACTACACTCCCACTGTTCCCCCTAATTGTACAAAGTCTTTCCTCCTAATGGAGTAGATAGACTTTCTTTTAAGTGTGACAAGCATATCATTTTATGTTCTTGTTTGTGTCTTTTAGGTAACACTTACTGGTGCATGGTAAGTGTTAAACTGGGGAATGCAGGTCTAGCTGCACCTTACTATCCCCAGTGTGTGGTCATGATAGGTGCTGTCTGTCAAAGTTTGAACTGGGTTGGAGTTTATCTAGAGATTTTAAGAAATGTGCAAGAATGAGACTACTGGACGAGGGAATTCAAGCAAGTACCCATAAAAGAAGGTGTTCCAACATCACTAGTAATGGAAGTGCATATCTCTTGTTTGGATGACTTCTTTAAGATGTGGTGTCACCCTCTGTATATTTTGGTCAACACTGGACAGCATGACTCTGAATGTAAAAAAAGTATTGCTGTTGTTGATGGATCTTGATGCGGAGAAAGCATTCAACAGGGTAAAGTGGGATTTTATGAGTAGGGCAATGGAAGCATTTGAATTTCCTGATATTATAAAAAGGTTCATTAAGAGGATGTAAGGATTGGAGGCAAGAACCAGGCAGGGGGTGTCCTCTTTCCCCTTTATTATTTACTTTATATTTAGAGTCATTGGTGAAGAAAATAACTGATTCAGAAATTCAAGGATATAATTGGTATGGTAATCGTGAAAAGTTGACTTTATTTGCAGATGATATTATTTTGTATCTTATAAATCTAGAGTAGGATATCTCAGTGTTATAGAACATTTTGAGACAGTTTCAAGTCTTTTTGAGATATGAAATTAGTGAAGATAAAACAAAGGCTATAGCCATAAATTATGTACCCACACACGAATTAGTTCAGCAATACCCATATTTATGGTTACATGATTAGATGAATTATTTAGGAGTATGGATTTAAAAGGCTTCTTTTATGACATCCATGGATATGTGTGAAAAAAATAAACCAAAGATGATACAGAAACTGAGAAAGTGGAAGCTCTTGTTTATAGATATGGATATGGATAGCAAGATACAAACAGTGAAAATGTTTTTAGTCTCTTTAATTTTATATATGGGTCAGGCATATTTTTATTTATAAGAGTAGAAGTTGTGGACAGTAATTGATAAAGATTTGAAATAATTTTATCTGGGGGGGAGACAGTAGGAGTTGAGTGAGATAAGTTGATCCTTTCAATAGAACAAGGTGGATGTTCATCGTGCATACAGCTGCAGTCATTACAGATGGGTTCTCCTGCCGTCAGGCGGGTCCTCGGTCGGCCGAATTCCAGAGTCTAGGTCCGGCATCGGTTGTCGTCGCCTTCCTCCCTGACGTCAGTGCGACAGGGATATAAAAGAACCAGCCAACGCCATTTTCTTCAGTCTTTTTTGCCGCGCGGTGCCCGAAGCAGAAGCAGTCGGCCAGCTCCTGAAATTACGAAAATTTGGAAACCGAAGTCTTCTTTAAAGCTAAGTACCCCATTGGGGAAACTTTTCTTGCCTCAGACCGATGTCAGACAAAGTTAACAATTGTATTTCTTGTGGGAAGCAAATACCGCATAAGGATTTCTATTCCCTCTGTATACCTTGTTTAGGCCCAGACCACGACGTCTCGGGCTGTCGCTTTTGTGCTACTTTCAATAAACGCACTATTAAGCGTCGGGCGGAGTTCGCCCAGCACTTTTTTGGGAAAGGTTTTAACTATTTAATGTCGTCGGAGACTCCGACTCCTGTTTTGTCCAAAAAACGCAAGAACAAGGACCGACACGCGAGATCCGCGGCCTCCACCGACACCACGCCAAAACTGACTACACGTGGTCCGGTTCTCAGTGAGGCACCTACGCAGCCCCTGACTACCGACGACGCTTCTCTGGCGGTGTCCTCTGTAACCGAGGCCGCAGGTTCCTCGGCCCACACCCTGACTACAGCTACTGAAGCCACTGTTGGTGTTGAGCCTCATAATGTGGGCAGGTCTACCTCCACCCATGGTGTCTTCAAACCTTCCACTTCCTTTTCCATCAAGGCCTTTACTAAGTCTAAATCAGCCATGCACTCCAAGAGACCTGTTGCACAGGGCCCATCTCCAGGCCCCATGCCTAAAAAGCAAATGCTTAAAATGGCTGAGGATTTAATTACTCTTATCAGGGGATCCCAACCCCCACCAGACAAGAGACCCAGAGTGGAGAAAGAATCACCCTCTTCTGATCAGGGCTCCATTATTTCAGAACATTCTGATGAGGAGGAGCATTCTTACTCCCCTTTTGAAGATTCCGATGCAGAGGAGTCCATTCCTTCTGTATCCCCCCCCAGAGGATTTCTCGTTCGGGGAAACCTTGCATACCTTGAGGGAACACTTCCACTGGGAAGGCCAAGATTATTCAGATTCCAAGAAAAGGCTTAGGGAAATGTCCTTCAAGGATGCATCTGCAGTCATCACATATGGGTTGTCCTGCCTCAGGCAGCCCTTCGGTCGGCCGGATTCCAAAGTCTGGGTCCGGCGTCGGCTGAAGTCGCCTTCCCGACGCCAGAGCTGGGGTATAAAAGCGTCAGCCGACGCCATCTTCCCCAGTCTTTCTTGCCGCATGGTGCCCGAAGCAGAAGCAGTTCGCAAGTGCCGGTCGGCCAGCTCCTGTAATTCAGCTAAACCGAAGACTTCAAAAGCTAAGTACTCCGTTGGGGACTCTTTCTTGCGTCAGCCGATGTCAGATAAAATTAATAATTGCTTAACTTGTGGGAAACAAATACCTCATAAGGATTTCTACTCTTACTGCCTTCCTTGTCTAGGCCCAGACCACGACGTCTCGGCCTGTTCCGCCTGTGCTTCCTTCAACCGACGCACTCTAAGACGTCGGTCGGAGTTTGCAGAGGAATTTTTTGGGGCTAGTTTTGCTTACAAAATGCCGTCGGAGACTCCGACTTCACTTTTAGTAAAGAAATGGAAGGACAAGGACCGACACCTGTGGTCCGCGGTTTTAGCTGAAACCACGGCCAGGCCTACCGCGAGTGTCTCGGTTTCGGCTGAAACCGAGTCCTTGGTACTACCGTCCACCGAAACCGTACAACCGACAACCTCGGCCCCTGAGGCCACTACTGTCTCGGTTGTTGAATCTCCTTTGGAATCTGGTGTTCAGGAACCTTCCGACACCATTCCCTTAGACAAAACTACACCAGCACGTGGTGCAGCCAGGCCTCCTGCATCCATGTCTATTAAGGCATTCTCTAGGGCTAAAGCTGCTAAACACTCAAAATCTGTGCCTCCCAGGGTTATCCCTCAGGGACCCACTACAGGTTCTCAGATCCTTAGTCTAGCAGAGGACCTTATTTCATTAATTAGGGGCTCTCAGCCTCATCCGGACAGGGGCTCTCAACCTCCTGCAGAAGAAAGGCCCATGGTTGAGCCCTCTGATCCCCTCTCCTCGGATGAGGCCTCTGATGGCTCTGCCCTCTCGGACTACCAGGAGGAGGCTTTTTCGCTGAGGATTCAGATGCAGAGGAATCTATACCTTCGGCCTCCCCTCCTGAAGAACTGTCTTTTGGGGAAACTCTGCACACTATGAGGGAGCATTTCCAATGGCAGGGCCAGGAATACTCTGATTCCACGAAGAGATTAAGGACCTTCTTGCATTTGCCTCAGCATAGACCTTTGGCTATTCCCCCTGTTTTGAATGTCATTGATGATGTGTACTCTGAATCTACAACCCTGACACTCTCCCTCCGGCTCCTGCCAAACCCGATAGGTATTACAGGGTCCCGGAATCACATCTTTTCCTTTACAAGGCCCACTCTGCTGATCTAGAAACTATTTCCAGGGCCCTAAAGGGGTTGCAGCTGTCACTACAAAAAATCCACTCCCCTCTGAAAGGGAGTCCAGGGCTTTAGAGCGTTGGGGTAAAAAAGTGTATACTTCTGCCACCCTTTCTATGAGGGCTTTAAACTGTCAATTTCATATGATACAGTACCAAGAATATTTGTTAGATGAATTGCATAAAAAGCTGTCTTCACCTGAACCCCTAGATCGCAAATCACTTCAGGATCTGGTACATAACTTTCAACAGGTTAGCAACCATTTCTTGCAGTGTGGTTATGATGCATTGGAAGCTTCATGTAGGTCAGCTATGACAGGTGCAGTCATACGTAGGCATGCTTGGCTGAAGGAACAATCTCTGCCAGACCATGTTAAAGCAAAGCTTCTGGATGCTCCACTGGAAAAGCAAAAGTTATTTGGCTCCACTCCTCAGGAGGTCTTAAAGAAATTTGAAGAAAAGGCAAAATCTGTACAAACAGTCAAAGCTTTTATGCAAGTCCAACCACCAAGATTCAGCAGAAATTGGCCTTCCAAGAACTGGTCCTTTCCAGACACAGACAGATTTCAGAGAGGCAAGAACAGGCGTGTCAGAGGTAGAGGGCAAGCTAGAGACTCCTACAGAGGATGTCAATGGCAGCCTCCCAACCAGAGAGGTAGTGCAGGGCCTACAACTGCTGCACAAGGACAGACTCAATGACTTTACTTTGACACCGCCAACCAGGGCTCAATTGGAAGCACCTTTGGGCGGAAAGCTTTCCTTATTTTCAGAAAATTGGCACATTATTACAAGGGACAAATGGACACTACAAATAATAGACAAAGGATACAGGTTCCATTTCCACACACACGAAAAGAAAAGGCATGCCAGACCTGCCACCAAATCAAAGGGCAGAGGCTTTGAAACAAATCTCCAACTTAATGAAAATGAAAGCAATAGAAAAGGTTCCTCTTGCAGAACAAGGCCAAGGATTTTATTCCAGACTCTTCCTTGTTCCAAGAAAAGAAAAGCAATGGAGGCCTATTCTCGACTTGTCTGCACTAAATACTTATCTCATTGTGCCAAAATTCAAAATGCTGACTCTACAGCAACTCCTTCCCATGCTGGTCAAGGGGTCTTGGCTGGTAACTCTGGACCTCAAGGAGTCATACCTGCATGTCCCTATCAGACAAAGCTGCAGAAGACACCTCAGATTTCCTGCAGGTTCAGAGCATTATCAATTCTCAGCATTGCCCTTTGGCTTATCTACTGCACCCAGAGTATTCACGAAATGCCTGGCATCAGTAATTGCACACTGCAGACTTCAGGGGATGCAAATATACCCGTACCTGGACGACTGCCTTATACAAGCGGACAGCAAACAAATTTTGGTAAAACACTTGAATTATGCCATCTATCTTCTTCAGGCCTTGGGATATACAGTCAACATTCACAAGTCAAGACTGGTACCATCCCAAAGAATAACTTTTCTGGGTGCGGATCTGGACACAACCACCCAAATGGCTTTCTTCACAGAAGAAAAACAAAACCAATTACTGGATTACTTCAAAAACCTGTCAAGACAAACTCAGCTGACTGCAAGGAAAATCCTGCAGGCCCTAGGTTACATGGCTTCTTGCATTCTTCTGATTCCTCAAGCAAGGCTACATATGAGGAAACTCCAATGGTACCTAAGGAGTTTATGGACTCAGCACAGTCACAGCTTGAAACGTTGATACCACTCATCCCATGCCTTCAAAGGGAATTTCTGTGGTGGGCTCAAGCAAGCCAGTCAAACAGGGGTTTGCCCTTAGCAAACCAATAGCCAGCCAAACCATTACAATGGACGCTTCAGACCACGGATGGGGAGCGCACATGGAGGGAAGATGCATTCAAGGGCTATGGTCACAAAAAGAGCTACGCATGCACATAAACCAAAAGGAAATGCTGGCAGTGATACATGCAATCGAGGCCTTCAAGTTATTTTCTACATCAAGGCCACCTGCTAATAAGGACAGACAACACTACAGTTATGTGGTACATAAACAAGCAGGGAGGCACCCATTCCTACCCTCTTTGCAGACTGGCAATGAATCTATGGGAACTTTCCTTGACTCTCAATATACAACTGCAATCCCAGTTTGTACCAGGAAAGGACAATATACTGGCGGACAGCTTAAGCAGGAACATCATGGATGCACACGAATGGATGCTGCACCCAGACATCTTCCATCAGATAACACAATCATGGGGAGACCGGACATAGACCTCTTTGCCTCCCCACACAATCATCAGCTGGAGAATTTCTGCTCAAGGACATACCACCCACAAGCATGGAAAGTGGACGCCTCTCCTTCAGCTGGAGAACTCTAACAGTGTATGCATTCCCACCTCTTCCATTAATGACCAAGGTCTTACTGAAGATCAGGGCAGAGCAGCCAAGAGTGATTCTGATAGCTCCGGACTGGCCAAGACAGCACTGGTACCCATTGCTAAAGAGCTTGTCACGGACAAAACCATGGCTTCTGCCACAATGGCCGCTTCTCCTGACACAGCACAATTACAAAACTCTGCATTCCAACCTGAAAACATTACAACTAGCTGCCTGGAAAATACCTTGACTCATCACCAGGATAAGCTATCCAAGAGAGTGAAGGATATCATCATGGAAGCTCGCAGGCCTTCCACAAGAAAGGCATACTCAGCAAAATGGAAAAGATTTCACACCTGGAGCACCTCAAAGGGCCTAGATGCAACAGTTATGAACATGGCACATATCCTGGAATATTTGGCAGAAATGCTCCACAATGGCCTGTCTTACTCTTCCATTAAAATTCATGCTTCAGCAATTTCAGCAGAGTACAATACTGATCCACCTGTCTTCTCTCATCCTCTACTAAGACAGTTTCTAAGAGGAATTAAAAACATCAATCCTCCGAGGAAACCACCACTGCCTACTTGGGACCTTAACTTCGTGTTGGAAAAACTAACACTGCCTCCCTTTGAACCAGCAGCATCTGCAGAGCTACAGTTCCTCTCTTGGAAGACTGCCTTCCTTCTGGCCATAACCTCAGCTAGAAGAGTATCTGAGTTACAGGCCCTCATGGCAGTACAGCCATTTCTTATTTTTCATCAAGACAGAGTTTCATTGAGAACCAATCCTTCATTTATGCCAAAGGTGATATCTAGAGTCTTATTAAACCAAGCTATTCACCTGCCTACCTTCTTTCCAAACCCACAAAACAAAGGGGGAAAGCTTCTGCACACCCTGGACATACACAGACAGTTGTGCTACTACTTGGACAGAACTAAAAATTACAGAAAAACTGACCAGTTGTTTGTAGCATATGCTGCTGGTGCACAAGGAAAAGCAATTTCAAAACAGACAATTTCAAAATGGATAGGGAATTGCATTTGTTTCTGTTACTCCTTTCATGGAAAAACTGTGCCAGCTAACATTAGACCTCATTCGACCAGAGCCACAGCCACCTCCACAGCCTTCTTAAGAGGGGTGGCTACCAAGGACATTTTAGAAGCTGCTACATGGAGCTCCGTGCATACATTTTCCAAGCATTACAACTTACCTTTATATTCCAGATCCAGAGCAGGCTTTTACGGCAGTCCTGCAGGGCATTTTAGCTACACCATCCTTTACATAGATCCTCCACCCCCAGATTGGCTATGGTATTCTACCCATATGTGATGACTGCAGATGCATCCTTGAAGGACATAGTACAGTTTTGTACCTACCATAAATGTAGATGTCCGATAGGTATGCATCTGCAGTCAGGTTTACCCTCCCTCCTTCCCCTCTGTGGTATTTCTCGGGTACAATCCCCTCTCATAGCTAGCTGGGGTTATCTATTATGGTGTATTTGTTTTTATATATGTATATGTATATTTTAGTGCATGTTTGGAATTTATTGCATTCTTCCAAATTTAGCCTTCCTTAGAGGGCACCTGGCATCTGGGGCAAGAAAAACTGAGGAAGATGGCGTCGGCTGACGCTTTTATACCCCATGCCCTCTGACGTCGGGGAAGGGGCGACTTCAGCCGACGCCGGACCCAGACTTTGGAATCCGGCCGACCGAAGGGCTGCCTGAGGCAGGACAAACCCATATGTGATGACTGCAGATGCATACCTATCGGACATCTATATTTATGGTAGGTACAAAACTGTACTTTTCTTTTGCTACCTCAGCACAGACCTCTGGCGATACTTCCTGTCTTGGACATACTTGATGTTTACTCGGAGGCCTGCCTTAATCCGGATTCCCTGCCTCCAGCCCCAGTCAAGCCTGATAGGTACTACAGAGTTCATAACTCACACCAATTTCTTTACAAAAGCCATACTGCTGACCCAGAAACCATTTCTCAGGGCCCCAAGGGAATGAAGGCCTCTACTGCTAAGAATCCATTACCTTCCGAGAGATTCTAGATCCTTAGAAAGGTGGGGAAAAAAGGTATATACCTCGGCTACCCTAGCCATGAGGGCCTTAAACTGTCAGTTCCATATGCTTAAATATCAACAGTTTCTGTTATCACAATTGAAAAATAAAATACCTGAACAACCTGATTTGAAGGAGTTGCAGGATATGATGCATTGTGCAGAAGAAGTGGGTAAGCACACCTTACAATGTGGTTATGATGCTCTAGAGGCCTCAAGTAGAGCTGCTGTTACAGGATCAGTCATACGTAGACATGCCTGGCTTAGGGAACAAACCTTGCCTGATCATGTCAAAGCTAAATTACTAGATGCTCCTCTACAAAATTATGTATTATTTGGTGCTAATGCTGAGGAGGTACTAAGGAAAATGGAAGAAAAAGCTAAATCTCTGCAAACTGTTAAAGATTTTCTACAGGTACAACCACCACGTTTTAGTAGAAATTGGCCTTCAAAAAATTGGTCCTTTCCAGCCACGGACAGGCCCCAAAGAGGTAGATACAGGTGCCCAAGGGGCAGAGCACAATCTCAAGGATCGTATAGAGGCAGACAATGGCAAACTCCAACACCAAGAGGTGGCGAAGATAGTTCACAGCAATACAGGAAACAAACCCAATGACTTTCCCCTTTGCAGGCCAAGCAAGGCTCAAATGGCAGCACCTTTAGGAGGAAAGCTGGCATTATTTTCAAAAAATTGGCATTTTGTCACAAAAGACAAATGGATCCTGGACATTATAAACAGAGGCTACAGATTTCATTTTCACACCCTTCCAAAAATGAGAGGCATGCCGAACCTGCCACACAATCGAAGGGCAGAGGCTCAAATACAAATTTCAAAGCTCATGGGAATGAAAGCTATTCAAGAGGTACCTACTCATGAACAAGGTCAAGGTTTTTATTCCAGACTATTCCTGGTACCAAGGAAGGGAACAGATTGGAGACCCATTTTGGACTTATCCATCCTAAACACATTTCTACTGCACAAAATTGGGATGCTCACTTTACAGCAGCTTCTTCCCATGCTGGGCAAGGAGTCTTGGCTGGTAACATTGGACCTCAAGGAGGCATACCTGCATGTCCCAATCAGACAAAGCTGCAGAAGATACCTCAGATTTCTTGCAGGTTCAATCCACTATCAATTCTCTGCATTGCCCTTTGGCTTATCTACTGCGCCCAGAGTATTCACGAATTGCCTGGCATCAGTAATTGCTTACTGCAGACTTCAAGGGATACAAATATACCCTTATTTGGACGACTGCCTGATCCAAGCGGACAGCAAACACATACTTCTGGAACATCTGGCTTATGTAACAAGGTTATTGAATTCTCTGGGATACACAGTCAACAAAGAGAAATCCTGGCTAACGCCATCTCAGAAAATAATTTTCCTGGGTGCCAACTTGGACACAAACACCCAGATGGCCTATCTTGCGCCAGAAAAACAGGGGCAACTAACTCAATACTTCAAGACACTAGCAAATTGTACCAGGCTAACTGCAAGGAAAATCCTGCAGGCTCTGGGATTCATGGCATCTTGCATTCTACTAATCCCATGTGCAAAGTTGCATATGAGGAAACTTCAATGGTACCTAAAAAACCTATGGTCTCAACACAGCCACAGTTTGGAAACAATAATACCACTAATTCCATGTCTGCAAAAGGAATTTCTATGGTGGGCTCAAGCATGCCAAACAATCACAGGTCTACCATTCTGCAAGCCTCAAGCAAATCAAGTCATCACAACAGACGCCTCAGACTACGCCTGGGGGGCGCACATGACAGACCGGTGCATTCAGGGCAAATGTTCCCAAAAGGAAACGCACCTTCACATCAATCAGAAGGAGATGGTAGCAGTGATGAATGCTATTATAGCTTTCAAAGACCTTCTGCATCCAGGTCAACTATTGATAAGAACAGACAACACCACAGTAATGTGGTACATAAACAAACAAGTAGGAACACATTCAAACCCCCCTTTGCAGGCTGGCCATGTCACTTTGAAACATGGCTCTGGAGTTGCAAATCGAGCTTCAAGCACAGTACTTGCCAGGCATGGAAAACACGCTGGCAGACAATCTAAGCAGAAATATGACAGATCCACACGAATGGAAGTTGCATCCTCAAGTTTTTACAGAGATAATCCAAGCGTGGGGAAGGCCAGACATAGATCTCTTTGCCTCCCACAAAAATCATCAATTAACAAAATTCTGCTCAAGGACATTTCATCCAAAGGCCTGGAGAGTGGACGCCCTTTCTTTCAGTTGGACAGCACTGACAGTTTACGCCTTCCCACCTCTTCCTCTACTGCCCAAGGTGCTTTTGAAAGCAAGAGCAGACAGACCAAAGATGATACTGATTGATCCAGACTGGCCAAGACAACACTGGTACCCACTCCTGAGGAGCCTGACACATTCTCCTCCATGGACCCTACCTATAATGCCTCTTCTTCTGACTCAGCACAGCTACAAAACTCTTCACAGTCAGCTGAAAACACTCAATCTGGCCGCATGGAAGATTCCTTAACATCACAACAGACCCTACTCTCCAAGGAGGTGCAGGATGTCATTTTGGAGGCCAGAAGGCCGTCTACTAGAAAAACTTACTCCGCAAAATGGAAATGGTTTTGCGCTTGGAATGAGAAAAAGGGCCAGGATCCTGGAAAACTGAATTTGCCTCAAATATTACAGTATCTAGCTGAGCTGCTAAGCAGTGGACTTTCATTCTCCTCCATCAAAATCCATGCCTCAGCCATTTCTGCAGAATACAACACTGATCCACCTTTATTCTCTCACCCACTCTTAAGACAGTTCCTCAGAGGGGCTAAGAATATAAGACCTCCAAGGAAACAACCAATCCCTGCTTGGGATCTTAATTACATTCTAGAAAAATTAACCTTGCCTCCTTTTGAGCCAGCTGCCTCAACAGATTTGCAATATTTGTCCTGGAAAACAGCTTTCCTTCTGGCTATTACCTCAGCTCGTAGGGTCTCGGAACTACAAGCCCTCATGGCTGTGCAGCCCTTTATCATCTTCCATCAGGACAGGGTTTCCCTACGAACCAATCCGTCAATAATGCCTAAGGTGTTATCCAGGGTAGCTTTAAATCAGGCCATACACTTACCTACCTTTTACCATAACCCTCAAAACAAAGGGGAAAGGCTGCTACATTCCTTAGACATCCATAGACAGCTGCGTTACTGTTTGGACAGAACAAAGCCTTTTAGAAAATCTTTGTGTCCTATGCTGTAGGAGCTCAAGGGAAGCCAATTTCCAAACAGACAATTTCAAAATGGATAGGCCACTGCATACGTTTGTGTTACTCTTTTCATGGTAAATCTGTAACTGCAGGCATCAGATCCCACTCCACAAGGGCCACAGCTACCTCTGCAGGCTTCCTCAGAGGAGTTCCTACCAAAGATATTTTGGAGGCAGCCACTTGGAGTTCTGTGCATACCTTCACTAAACACTACCACCTACCTTTATACTCCAAAACTAGAGAGGGCTTTGCCACTGCAGTGTTGCAGGGCATTCTGGCTCCTCCCAGTTCCACCAAGTGCCTACCACCCTGTGCATAGCTTTGGGATTCTACCCATCTGTAATGACTGCAGCTGTATGCACGATGAACATAGTACAGTTTTGTACCTACCATAAATGTAGATGTTCGAGTGCTAATACAGCTGCAGTCCAGGTTTCCCTCCCTCCTTCCCCTCTTGGGACAGGCCTAGTGGCTAACACCTCCTCATACAACCTGATTGGGTCATTCTTTTATGGTGTATTTGCTTGCAACTACTGTTTTTTGATTATATTGCATTGCATTATTATATATAAAATTATGTATTGCCTTCCTTCTGGGGGCATCTGACATCTGGGGCAAGAAAGACTGAAGAAAATGGCGTTGGCTGGTTCTTTTATACCCCTGTCACACTGACGTCAGGGAGGAAGGCGACGACAACCGATGCCGGACCTAGACTTTGGAATTCGGCTGACCGAGGACCCGCCTGACGGCAGGAGAACCCATCTGTAATGACTGCAGCTGTATTAGCACTCGAACATCTACATTTATGGTAGGTACAAAACTGTACTTTTAGGGTTACCTGATTTGAAAGAATGTTTTAGACCTACAGAGTTAAGGCTGATATATGTAACCACAACACCGCCTCTTCAAAACAAAACACTGATAGAAAAAATCAAACCTCCGTCGCTGTATTATATTTCTCAAAAACATTGGCGCATAACGAAGATGGCATAAACCATCGGTCAAACCAGCAGCAGTTCAATAGTAATAATATAAATACCATCAGGGATCACTATTGCCTGAATGAATGAATATTAAACAACACAGATCAATTGCCACACCGCTGCACCAGCATTGCAAAACAAGCCTTAGCCATCTTTTGTGAAAATAAGATAAAGATAAAATGTCTTAAAAAACGAGTTAGAACATGGTGAATGCATAATCACATAAACATAATTTTAAGCATCAAAATGTATCGGTTCAATATCAAGAAAATTTAAATTATACGTCAATATGAACACATAACATATAAAATATAGCAAGTTATGAATAAATTGAAAATGTATTGTGATATGTTGTAAATCAAAATATCAAAGATTTACAACATATCACATAATACATTTTCAATTTATTCCTTGTGCTTTATATTTTTTTATATATATATTTATGTGTTCATATAAAGAATAGGTTAGCTAAAGTTAAATTGTATTTATTATTTTACCTCACAATATTTTGAGCAACATTTACATGCATTTTGGAAGGTTTTCATTTGATGTATTACCTTTGAAGTACATTGTTTTTGGTCTTATTGACTATTTGACATTTATGTGATTTATGCATTTCACTTCATGTTCCTAACTCTCATTTTTTAATATTAATCGAGACATTTTATCTTTATGTTACAATACAAAAGGTCTTGTTTTCACGACGTGAACAGTTGTGGATGTATTAATTAATACAATACTCTTTGGTGCAATATTTAATTAATTAGCTAATGATATTCCTGTTGTGGTTTGGTATTTAAAGCACTCATTCAGTGTGAATAAGTGATTCTGATGAAGTCTACATACTGAAGACGAAAGCGCGCTCAATCATCGTTTTTTATGTGAATTATGTTATTGTGTCGTCCTGTGGATTTATATTAAATTTATTTACTATTTGAACCTGCCACTGTGCATTGGACATTCTTGGATTTATATTCGCATACATATTTGGTGACAGCATTGTGGTTTTACAGTTTGGAGGGCAGCCCTTTATGGTACAGCGATGGAGGTTTGATTTTTTCTATCGCTGATATATGTAACGCAAGTAGAAGGTTATAATTCAAAGTGGAAAGGGATGATGATGAAGGGGGGGGCGGGGTTGAAGGAAAGAGAGCAGAATTTTGGATGCAGATCATTAAGGAAAATAATAACCGTACAAAATATTATAGTCATAAAGTAGTAGAAAGCAAATTTTAGAGGTGTGATGAGGAAGAATGAGAACTGGGAACATATGTTATGAAAGTGTAATCAGTGAGCAGATTTAAAAAATTCCCTGCAGAGTAGTCTGTCACAAGTACGGGGTGAGCAAATGGCTGTAACTAGGATCTGAAATGCCTAGACATTTTAAGGGCTTGTTATTTTTAATTATGCTTCCTGCCAAAAAGTGATTACTAGAAAATAGAAGTTAAAGTTCAAACCAACTATATTTGAATAGAGATAAAAGAACTGGAAGGTTGATCTTTAGAAAAGGGAAGGAGCAAATTACATAAAAATAAATGGAGATTGTGGGAACAATATATGCAGAATAATGTTCAGGAGGAGTGAGTTTTAAGGGAGGGCAGGAATTGAGCAATTTTTGTAATGATGGGCTGACAGTCATAAACAAAAGATATGTGATGTATAATGTATGTAAATGGGGAACTGTTAATATGGTTTGTTTTTCTTTTTTGTTAATGTCTTTTTGTGTATGTCTTAACACGATAATTTAAAAAAGGTGTTTAAAAAAAAACATTGACTGGCGTGACTGGAATTCTCCTTCCAAACTGAGCTTCACCAGAATATTAATAGGACTTGAAAATAAAGGAAAGGCTTATTCACTCGCTGAGCATGTGTATAGTGAGTGTAGGCACTGAGTATATTCTAGAGACAGGACAGAATGGCAACAAAAGGGGTACATATAGGAAAAGGAGGCTGGAAAACACTAAATTGTATTTCCCTAAATGTAAATATGTTTTATCTTTAGTAAAGTACTTCTTCTGTTTCTTCTGTAAGAACTGTGGGATGTCCTTCAAGGATGCATCTGCAGTCATAACATATGGGTTGTCCTGCCTCAGGCACCCCTTCGGTCGGCCGGATTCCAAAGTCTGGGTCTGGCCTCGGCTGATGTCGCACTTTCCCGACGCCAGAGCGCCTGGGGTATAAAAGCATCAGCCGACGCCATTTTCCTCAGTCTTTCTTGCCGCTGTGCCCAAGCAGAAGCTGTTCGCAAGTGCCGGGTCGGTCAGATCCAGTGAATTCAGCTACCAAAGACTTCAAAAAGCTAAGCACCCGCTGGGGACTCTTTCTTGCCTCAGCCGATGTCAGACAAAGTAAATAATTGTTTAACTTGTGGGAAACAAATACCTCATAAGGATTTCCATTCCTACTGCCTTCCTTGCTTAGGCCCAGACCACGACGTATCAGCCTGTTCAGCCTGTGCTTCCTTCATCCGACGAACTCTTAGACGTCGGTCAGAGTTTGCAGAGGAATTTTTTTGGGCCAATTTTGCATATAAAATGTCGTCGGAGACTCCGACTTCGCATTTGGTGAAAAACAGAAGGACAAGGACCGACATCTGCGCCCTGGGTTTCGCTGAAACCACGGTAAGGCCTCATGAGTGTCTCGGTTTCGCCAAAACCGAGTCCTCGGAGATTCCTTCTTCCGAATCCATTCAACCGACCATCATGGTCTGGAGGCCCGGCTGAGTCGGCTACCGAGCTACCATCAAACCAGTGTCCAGGAAATGTCCGACACCATACCTTTGGCCATTTCTACTCCTGCACGTGGGGCAGCTAGGCCTCCTGCTTCCATGTCCATTAAGGCCTTTTCTACGGCTAAAGCTGCTAAACTTTCTAAAGCTTTGCCTCCCAAGACTACCTCCCAGAGGCCTTCCTCTAGTTCTCAGATCCTCAGCCTTGCAGAGGACCTTATTTCTTTAATTAGGGTTCACAACCTCACCCAGACAGGGCCTCTCACCCTCCACCAGACAAAAGGCCCAGGACTGACCCTCTGACCCACACTCAGATGAGTCCACGGATGGATCTGAGTTGTCAGACCACCAGGAGGAGGCTTATTCGCCCTATGAGGATTCTGATGCTGAAGAATCTATCCTTCGGCCTCCCTCCTGAAGAGTTTTCCTTTGGTGAGACTCTACACTCCATGAGAGAGCATTTTCAATGGCAAGGTCAGGAATTCTCTGATTCTAGAAAAGATTAAGGACCTTTACATTTGCCTCAACATAGGCCCTTAGCTATACCTCCTGTTTTGAATGTAATAGATGATGTGTACAATGATGTCAGTACAGCCCCCGATACTCTCCCTCCGCCCCTGCGAAGCCTGATAGATACTACAGGGTCCCGGATTCTCATTTCCATCTGTATAAAGCCCATTCTGCAGACCCAGAAACTATTTCTCAGGGCTCTAAAGGGGTTGCAGCCGCCACTGCCAAAAATCCTCTACCCTCTGAAAGAGAGTCTAGAGCTTTAGAGAGATGGGGAAAGAAGGTATATACTTCTGCAACTCTTTCTGTCAGGGCATTAAATTGTCAATTTCATATGATACAGTACCAAGAGTATTTGTTAGATGAACTGAATAAGAAACTTTCTTCTCCTGAAACCCTTGACCGTAAATCCCTTCAGGATTTGGTACACAACTCACAGCAGGTTAGTAATCATTTCTTAAAATGTGGCTATGATGCATTGGAGGCTTCATTTAGGTCAGCTATGACTGGGGCAGTCATTCATAGGCATGCCTGGCTGAAGGAACAATCTTTGCCAGACCATGTTAAAGCTAAACTCCTGGATGCTCCAGTGGAGAAACAAAATTTATTTGGCTCCTCTGCTCAGGAGGTCTTAAAAAAGTTTGAAGAAAAGGCAAAATCTGTGCAAACAGTTAAGGAATTCCTGCAAGTACAACCACGAGATTCAGCAGAAACTGGCCTACTAAGAATTGGTCCTTTCCAGACTTGGACAGAGCCCAGAGAGGCAGGAACAGACGCCCTAGAGGCAGAGGCCAATCGAAGGGCTCCTACAGAGGCCGTCAGTGGCAGCCTGCCAACCAGAGGAGTAGTGCAACAGCAGCAACAACAACTACTACACCAGGACAGGCTCAATGACTTTACTCTGATTCCGCCTACCAGGGATCAACTGGAAGCACCCTTGGGCGGAAAGCTGGCTTTATTCTCAAAAAACTGGCATTATATTACAAGGGACACATGGACACTGCAAATAATAGACAAAGGATACAGGTTCCACTTCCACACTTTGCCAAAAAGAAACAGAATGCCAAACCTACCACCAAATCAGAGGGCAGAGGCTTTAAGGCAGATCAACAGCTTGCTTCAAATGAAAGCTATAGAAAAGGTACCACTTTCAGAACAAGGCCAAGGATTTTACTCCAGACTATTCCTTGTACCAAGAAAAGAAAATCAATGGAGGCCTATTCTCGACCTGTCCGCACTGAATACTTACCTCATTGTGCCAAAATTCAAGATGCTGACCCTACAGCAACTTCTTCCCATGTTGGGCAAGGAGTCTTGGCTGGTGACTCTAGATCTCAAGGAGGCATACCTGCACGTCCCTATTCGACCAAGTTGCAGAAGACACCTCAGATTTCTTGCAGGATCAGAGCATTATCAATTCTCAGCATTGCCCTTTGGCTTATCTACTGCGCCCAGAGTATTCACGAAATGCCTGGCATCAGTAATTGCACACTGCAGACTTCAGGGATTCAGATCTACCCATATCTGGACGACTGCCTTATACAAGCGGACAACAAGGGAATTTGATAAAGGACTTGGCCTATGCCATCCACCTGTTACAGGCCTTGGGATACACAGTCAACATCCAAAAGTCAAGACTTGTGCCATCCCAAAGAATAACCTTTTGGGTGCAGATCTGGACACAACCACCCAAATGGCCTTTCTCACAGAAGAAAAAAAAACAACTTCCAGATTACTTCATGATTCTGACAAGACAAACTCAGCTTACTGCAAGGAAAATCCTGCAGGCCCTGGGTTACATGGCATCCTGCATAATTCTGATACCACAGGCCAGGCTGCATATGAGAAAATTACAATGGTACCTAAGGAGTGTATGGTCTCAACACAGTCACAGTTTAGAAACTTTGATACCAATCATTCCTTGCCTTCAAAAGGAATTTCTGTGGTGGGCTCATGCCTGCCAGTCCAACAGAGGGTTGCCTTTCAACAAACCAAAAACAAAACAAACCATCACCACGGACGCTTCAGACCGAGGATGGGGAGCACACATGGAGGGCAAATGTATCCAAGCCCTATGGTCTCAAGGTCAGCTACGCATGCACATAAACCAAAAGGAAATGCTGGCAGTGATGCATGCAATCGAGGCTTTCAAACCCTTCCTCCATCAAGGCCACCTGTTAATAAGGACAGACAACACCACGGTCATGTGGTACATAAACAAGCAGGGAGGCACACACTCCTACCCTCTCTGCTGGCTGGCTATGAATCTATGGGAACTATGCCTGAACCTCAATATCCAACTACAGTCCCAGTTCGTGCCAGGAAAAGAGAATACACTGGCAGACAGCTTAAGCAGAACTACCATGGATGCACACGAATGGTGCTGCACCCAGACATCTTCCAACTCATAGCAAAGGCATGGGGAATGCCGGAGATAGATCTGTTCGCCTCCCCCCTCAACCATCAACTGAAGACATTCTGCTCAAGGACATACCACCCACAAGCTTGGAGGGTGGACTCTCTCTCTCTCTTTCAGCTGGAAAGCTCTAAAAGTATATGCCTTCCCACCTCTCCCATTAATGTACAAGGTTCTACTGAAGATCAGGGAGGAGCAGCCAAGAGTGATTCTGATAGCTCCAGACTGGCCAAGGCAACACTGGTATCCATTATTGAGAAGCATGTCACAGGCAAAACCATGACCTCTCCCCCTATGGCCTCTTCTTCTGACGCAGAACAATTTCAAGATCAGGCATCCCAACTTGAAAACATTGCAGCTAACTGCCTGGAAAATTCCTTAAATCCCAAGCAAAATGTTTTATCACAGAGAGTGAAGGACATCATCTTGGAAGCTCGCCGGCCTTCCACAAGGAAGACATACTCAGCTAAATGGAAAAGATTTCTCATTTGGAACACATCAAAAGGCTCAGATGTGACAGTGGCAAGCATGACACATATTCTGGAATACTTAGCAGAATTGTTCCACAATGGCCTGTCCTATTCTTCCATTAAGATTCATGCCTCAGCAATTTCAGCAGAATACAATGTGGATCCACCTATCTTCTCACACCCTCTCCTCAGGCAATTTCTGAGAGGGATCAAAAATATTAAACCTCCAAGAAAACCCCCTCTACCCGCTTGGGATCTCAACTTTGTGTTGGAGAAACTAACACTTCCTCCTTTTGAACCAGCAGCATCAGCGGATCTACAGTTTCTGTCTTGGAAAACTGCATTCCTTCTGGCAATAACTTCAGCAAGAAGAGTAATGGCAGTACAGCCATTTCTTATCTTCCATCAGGACAGAGTTTCACTAAGAACCAATCCTACTTTTATGCCAAAGGTGGTATCTAGGGTATCCTTGAACCAAGCTATTCACTTGCCTACGTTCTTCCCAAATCCACAGAATAGAGGGGAAAAACTTCTGCACACCCTGGATGTTCTTCATCTCACATTGCTGCAGTCCTTACATATGGGTAGTCCGCTGTCCTCGGTCGGCCCGAATACCAAAGTATTAGGCTGACGTCGGTCATGGGTGCTCAGATCTGACATCAGAGTGTCAGGGTATTAAAGCGCATGACCGACGTCATATCCTCAGTCTTTTTTGCCGCATGGTCCGATGCAGAAGCAACGTTTGCAAGTGCCGCTCATGCTCTGAAATTTTCGTATTCTGAGTTTCAGACCGACACCAAGTTGGCTAAGTACCCGCTGGGGAATATTTTGTTTTTCTTGCCTCAGTTAATTCCGGATGTCAGAAAAAGTGAATAATTGTATTTCTTGTGGGAAACGGATACCGCATAGGGATTACCACTCTCTTTGTATTCCTTGTTTGGGACCTGAGCACGACGTAGTCGGGTGTCGCTTTGTGCTAGGTTTAATAAGCGCACCATTAAACGTAGGTTAGATTGCGCCAGGCTTGTCTTCGCAAGCGGTGTAATTATAATATGCCGCCGGATCCTCCTACCGCTACCACGTAAGAAGCTAAAGACAAATCTTTAAAGTCCAGGTAGGATGAGTCGCCTGCCCGGACGCCGGTTCTTAGAAACTACGTGGAATCTGTGGATCCAGCCGAGATTTCAGTTGAGTCTCAGGGGAGGCTTTAATTTTGCAAGATGTGGCCTCTCAGGAGTCAGGGTCAGGCTGAGGGGCCTCTCAGGTTGCTGTTCTCCTTCCTTGCCTAAGGTGGTTAGGCCTTCTCCTTCTGTCTCTAAGGCTCCTTCCAAAGGCAGGCCTGGTTTGCCTTCCACGGTGTCAGTCCTAGTTCTGCAGGTTCTGTGCCTAAAAACACATGCTTAAAATGGCAGAAGATTTAATTTCTTTAATCAGAGGTTCTATGCCCCCTCCTGATAAGAGGCCTAAGGTGGAGCCAGAGGTGGAAAGTTTGGAGCAGGCTTCAGATTACTCAGAGTCTTGCTGAAGACATTCAGGATTTTCCCCCTTATTGTGATTCAGACGCAGAGGATTCCACTCCTTCTGCTTCTCCCCCAGAGGATTTTTCTTTTTCAGAAACCCTGCATTCTATGAGGGAACATTTTAAATGGGAAGGTCAGGATTTCTCAGATTCCCGAAAGAGGCTTAGGGAATTTTGTTTTTACCACAACATAGGCCCTTGGCTATACCTCCTGTTTTGGATGTTGTTCAAGACGTTTTCTCGAGGCTTCCCTTAATCCAGACTCTCTGCCTCCTGCGCCAGTTAAGCCAGACAGGTATTACAGAGTACCTGAGGCTCATAAATATCTGTATAAGAGTCCAAGGGCTGACCCAGAAACTATTAGCCAGGGACCTAAGGGTGTCAGGGCTTCTGTTGTAAAGAATCCAGTTCCTATTGATAAAGATGCTAGAGCTTTGGATAGATGGGGTAAGAAAGTGTATACCTCTTCCACTTTAGCAATGAGGGCTTTGAATTGCCAGTTTCATATGTTGAAGTATCAGAATTTTCTCCTTACTCAACTAAAATCTAAAGTGGATGCTTTGGCAGAGGGCATAGAGTGTAAAGAATTACAGGATTTGGTACATGCCTCTGAACAGGTGGGTAAGCATTCTTTGCAGTGTGGTTTCGACGCTTTACAGGCTTCTTCCAGGGTGGCTGCCACTGGTTCAGTTATTCGCAGGCACGCCTGGCTTAAGGATCAGAATTTGTCTGAGCATGTTAAATCTAGAATTTTGGATGCTCCTTTACAGTCTGAAGTTTTGTTTGGTTCTCCTGTGGAGTCTGTCTTGAAGAGAATGGAAGACAAGGCTAAGTCTATGCAGACTGTTAAAGATTTTTTGCAGGTGCAGCCTCCTAGGTTTAGCAGGAATTGGCCTACTAAGGGATGGGCTTATCCTTCTTCTGATTCACAGTCTAGGGGTAGATCTAGACGTGGTAGGGGCAGAGCTCAGAGTACTTTCAGGCCTAGAACGTGGAGTTCACCTGCACAATCTACAGGTGTGGGCAGGGGCCAGTCCTTTCGTAAACAGGCCCAATGACCTGCATTTTCAGCTGCCAGATTCTTCCTGTCTGGCAGCTCCTTTGGGAGGAAAGTTGGCACTCTTCAAGCAAAACTGGCTTTTAGTCACCCAGGACAAATGGGTGTTGGACATTATAGACCGAGGCTACAAGTTTTATTTCCATACATTGCCTCCTTTCAAAGGCATGCCAGACGCCTCCTCAGCAAAGGGTAGAGGCTCACAAGCAGATTTCTTTACTTCTTCAAATGGGGCTATACAGCAGGTCCCTCTGTCAGAAGTGGGCCTAGGATTTTATTCTCACCTGTTTCTAGTACCAAAGAAAGGAAACACTTGGAGACCGATTTTGGACTTATCTATCCTCAACACATACCTAGACATTCCAAAATTCAAAATGTTGACGTTGCAACAACTTCTACCTCTGTTGGGCAAAGATCACTGGATGGTAACTCTGGATCTCAAAGAGGCTTATCTTCATGTTCCTATCAGGCCCAGTTGCAGGAGGTACCTGCGCTGGCTGGGACTTTACATTATCAGTTCTCTGCATTGCCCTTTGGCTTATCTGCTGCGCCCAGGTGTTCACAAAGGTTCTGGCTCCAGTGATAGCCTTCTGCAGGTTAAGAGGAATACACATTTATCCTTATTTGGACGATTGCCTGATTCTTGCTCAAGACAAGTACGAACTTCTTCATCATCTACAGTATGTGATGGCAGTGTTAAGGTGCCTAGGGTATTCTGTGAACGAAACAAAGTCCAGTCTAGTACCCTCTCAGGAAATGTGCTTTCTGGGTGTGAGACTGAATACACCTTCCCAGATGGCTTTTTGACCCCGGACAAGCAAAAGAACCTTACTTTACTTCCATCAATTGTCTCACGGTCCAGGCTGACTGCAAGGACAGTCCTTCAAGCCTTGGAGTTCATGGCATCTTGTATTCTGGTGCTTCCCAATGCCAAACTGCATATGAGGAAGCTACAATGGTATCTCAAAAATGTATGGACACAACACTGCCAAGATCTGACACTGTCATTCAAATAATACCTTGCATTCAAAAGGAATTTTTGTGGTGGGCTCAGGAATGTCACCTAAACAAGGGACTCTCTGTGACCCGACCAGAGGCGAGTCAGATTTTAACGACAGATGCCTCGGACAAGGCTTGGGAGCATACCTCAATGGAATATGGGTGCAAGACACGCGGCCTGCCAGACTTCAACATTTACATATCAACTTGAAGGAGATGTTAGCAGTCCAATTTGCATTGATGGCTTTCAAGGATTTACTTCACCCAGGGCAAGTGTTGATTCAAACAGACAACACAACTGTCATGTGGTACATCAACAAGCAAGGGGGAACCCATTCTACCCTCTTTGCAGGCAAGCAATGATTTTGTGGGAGACTGCTCTCAGTTTACACCTCAATCTTCAGGCAAGGTTTCTACCAGGAGCACAGAACTCCTTAGCAGATGTTTTGAGCAGACAGATAGTGGATCCCCATGAGTGGAAATTGATCCTCATGTATTTGCAAAATTGACAGTGGTATGGGGAACTCCAGACATAGATCTGTTCGCTTCTCCACTAAATTTCCAGTTGCCAAAGTTTTGCACAAAAATGTTTCATCCCACAGCTTGGAAAGTGGATGCTCTATCATTCAGTTGGAGCAATCTTCACGCCTATGCCTTTCCGCCTCTGCCTCTCCTCCCAAGGTACTCTTGAAGGTCAGACAAGACAAGCCCTCCATGATTCTAATAGCTCCAGATTGGCCTCGACAGCACTAGTACCTCTGCTGAGGAGTTTAGTACGGGAGCCTCCATGGCCTTTGCCTCGATTCCGCACCTTTTGTCACAGGAGGGCAATCATTTCCTCAATGTCAGGATTCAGTCCCTGCATCTAACAGCCTGGCATATTCTGTTCTAGAGCCTGAGGGTCGCAGCTTCCACAACAAGTTTTGAATGTTATTTTGGAGGCCAGAAGGCCTAGTACAAGGAAAGTTTATGCTGATAAATGGAGGAGATTTTTAATTTGGAGCAAAACAAAGGGCTTTGATGTTTCCAGGCCTGATTTAAGTGTTTCTCTTCAATATCTTACAGAATTATTAGACAAGGGTTTGTCTTTCTCCTCTATAAAAGTTCATGCTGCAGCCATTTCTGCTCACTATGACTGTGACCCTCCATTATTCTCTCATCCTTTGTTTAAGCAATTTCTTAGAGGGCAAAGAACATAAGACCCCACATAGAGCTCCTACTCCAGCCTGGGATCTCAATTTTGTGTTGGAAAACTTACTTTACCTCCTTTTGAACCTGCAGCTACTGCTGAGTTAAAGTTTTTGTCTTGGAAGACTGCTTTTTGTTGGCCATTACGCCTGCTAGAAGGGTTTCTGAATTACAGGCTCTTATGGCAGTTGAACCCTTCCTAATTTTTCATAAGGATAGGTATCTCTCTGCGTACTAATCCTACTTTTATGCCTAAAGTGGTTTCAAATGTGGCCTTGAACCAATCAATTCATTTGCCTACTTTTTATGCAGATCCCCAAAATAAAGGGAGAAAAATTTTGCACACTTTGGATATTCACAGGCAGTTGCGTTATTATTTGAGCAGGACTAAAGGGTTCAGACAGTCTCAGCAGTTGTTTGTTTCTTTTGCTTTGGGTTCTCAGGGGAAACCTGTTTCAAAATAAACTATTTCTAAGTGGATTGGATTTTGTATTGCTTTTTGTTATTCTCATCATGGTAAGGAGATTCCGGCTGGAATCAGACCTCACTCCACTAGGGCTACTGCCACTTCTACAGCTTTTTAAGGGAGTAGCTACTAAAGATATTTTGGAAGCAGCTACTTGGAGTTCAGTGCATACTTTCTCTAAACATTACCACCTTCCTCTTTATTCCAAATCTAGGGCTGGATTTGCCACTGCAATCTTACAGGGCATTTTGGCAGCTCCCAATGCTTTTATGATTTTGCCAGCCTCCCTTTACCTCTGCTTTGGGATTCTACCCATATGTAAGGACTGCAGCAATGTGAGATGAAGAACATAGTACAGTTTTGTACCTACCATAAATGTAGATGTTCAAGATCCACATTGCTGCAGTCCAATTTACCCTCCCTCCTTCCCTCTGTAGTTTGGAATGGTTGTATGGTTTGGGTGGTAGCTGTTATTTGTACATGCCTTTTGGGAAGTATTCTATTTTGGCGGTGGCCTTTCTTTTAGGCCTTCTGACATCTGGGGCAAGAAAAGACTGAGGATATGACGTTGGTCATGCGCTTTAATACCCTGACGCTCTGATGTCAGATCTGAGCGCCCATGACCGACGTCAGCCTAATACTTTGGTATTCGGGCCGACCGAGGACAGCGGACTACCCATATGTAAGGACTGCAGCAATGTGGATCTTCGAAAATCTACATTTATGGTAGGTACAAAACTGTACTATATACACAGACCACGCTACTACTTGGACAGAACTAAAACTAGCAGAAAGACTGACCAACAATTTGTAGCATATGCTACTGGGGTACAAGGAAAAGCAATTTCCAAACAGACAATTTCAAAATGGATGGGAAATTGCATTCGATTTTGTTACTCCTTTCATGGCAAGACAGTTCCTGAAAACATCAGGCCTCATTCCACAAGGGCCACGGCCACCACTACAGCCTTCCTACGAGGGGTGGCTACCAAGGACATTTTAGAAGCTGCTACTTGAGTCTGCATACATTTGCCAAACATTACAATCTACCTTATACTCCAGATCCAGAGCAGGTTTTGCTACTGCAGTCCTGCAGGATATTAGCTACACCATCCTTTTCTTAGTACCTCCTCCCCCAGATTGGCTATGGTATTCTACCCATATGTTATGACTGCAGATGCATCCTTGAAGGACATAGTACAGTTTTGTACCTACCATAAATGTAGATGTCCGATAGGTATGCATCTGCAGTCAGGTTTAACCTCCCTCCTACCCCTCTGTGGTATTCCTAGGGTACTTACCCCTCTTTTAGCTAGCTGGGGGAATCTATTATGGTGTATTTGTTTGTATATACATGTATATAATTATATAATTTTGCAAATGTTTGGAACTTTTTTGCATTTATCCAAATTTAGCCTTCCTAGAGGGCACCTGGCATCTGGGGCAAGAAAAACTGAGGAAAATGGCGTCGGCTGATGCTTTTATACCCCAGACACTCTGACGCCCAGGAAAGTGGGACATAAGCCGAGGCCACAACCAGACTTTGGAATCCGCCGACAAGGGCTGCCTGAGGCAGGACAACCCATATGTTATGACTGCAGATGCATACCTATCGGACATCTACATTTATGGTAGGTACAAAACTGTACTTTCTTTTACTTCCACCTCAGCTACCACCAGCTCAGGTATAAGGAACCTCAGTTTAACATCTCATTTGAAGTATAGCATCTCAGGAGTGCAGCCTCCACCATGCTGCACTGCAGTGTCAGAACTGGAAAATGAATGCAAGCAATCTGTGTGGAAATAGAACTAATAGTCTTCTGATCTTCCAAGGAGAATGTGCTACCTGTTGAGCCTGAGGCACTGACAGAAGACATTTTAGAAGCTGCTGCAAAACTCAACAAATCTGGAAGCACAGTCTTGGAGGAAGGTGGGGGGTGATAGCCTTAGGCACAGCTTTGCTTCTAAAAATTTTGCATCTGTCTTTCTTCCTTGGGTGTATTAATACTGCTTAGGAATCTACTTAATGATATGATTTGCTGTTACAGTGGCCCTACCTGAAGGAGGTAATTGCAATTGTGGCTAAGGTACTTACAATAACATACATCTTTTAGAAAAGGTCATTGTAATATTAACATTTCCTTTCTTCCATTCCCCCAAGAAGCTTGATATATTTTTATGGTAAATGTTTTATACAGTTGCATTGTATTATAATAGTATTTTGTTGTACTAATGATGGCTTCCTGCCGTTTTAAGTCCTTGTGAGGACCAGAAGAGAGTCGGCACCATAAGATGGCTTCTAGCTGAGCACTGGTATGAGACCAACGTTAATTGTCACAAGGACAGACGCTTATCTGTCAAAACCTCTGATTGGGCAGAGGAGCACAATGTGGATAACATAAATGTTATGGTTTGCTGTTACAGTGACACCTCCTTGAATATCTGCTACTATGGTTTAAGTATCTAAGCCATTGAACTGCATTGTAAGTGGACAGATTTTTACTTTTGTATGATGTTCAATGTACAAGCACAACTAATGGTATCAACCTGAACTAAACTTGCCATTTGTGCCACCAGAGTGGCTTAAAATACATCTTGTTTGTGTGTTTGTTTCTTTTTTGTCCCATTTGTGTTTTACTTTGAAATGATACTAAGGTAAATTGAAGTTATGCATAATATGAGAAAGTAAAGTCTCGATTTTTTTATCAATGCAGCTGCAGTCAGCCATTCGAAAAGTGACAGTTGCTCAGTCTGCTGTGCCTGTACTGTGTGGCAGTGCCTTGAAGAATAAAGGAGTCCAGTTATTACTGGATGCAATCGCTTCATATCTACCAGCACCAAATGAATGCCATCATGACTTTCAGTGAGTATGCAAGAAGACATTAGCGTTATTATTGGGCTGTTTTCTTATTAAGTTTTTATGGTGGATGACAGCCATTCACAGTTGGAGCATTGTAAGGACTTGTAAATCTTTAGTGACAGAGGCATGAGTGAAAGATCTGTAAACAATTTTTTTTCTTTTTCTCAGGTATTGGTATGGTGATGACTTATGTGCTCTGGCCTTTAAAGTTCTGCATGACAAACAGCGTGGGCCTTTGGTATTTGTGCGAGTTTATTCAGGAGTGATGAAGCCACAATCATCTATTTACAACATCAATCAGGACAACACGTAAGTAGGTTTGATGCTGCAAGTACTCCAGGAAAAAAATTATAGCATTTTTATTGGTTAGCTTAATGGTGGTGAAATGGTCTTTTTTCTGGTAAGACAAGCAGATAGTGTAGAATAGTGTCTGGATGCCAGCAAACCAGGTGATACACCTTGTTTCATGATTTTGATAGTCAATGTTCCTTTGCGTTTGGGTAGACCTGTTAGTGGACTGCTGTACAAATAAGATATTCCAAGTGGTAACATTTCCTCTCTCCTCTTTTATCTCCTGGAGTTCTAGAATGTCTCTTGTGACCATCCTGGAGTAGTAGAACAGTGAGACATAACTGCAGAATGTTTAGAATGTTAATTATGCATTTCCCTTTCTAAGGGTTTTATTTAACTAACATATTACACATCCCATTATAACGACATAATAAAGTCTATTCAACAAATCAGAAAAAAATGCATGATTCTACAAAGCATAGTTTACACTTTTAAAGTGCCCTTGTAGAATTAAGACTATAAATACCATTTGCAGGGGCACTTTAAATGTGTAAGCTGTGCTTGTAAAATTATACCTTTTTCTGATTAGTTGATTGGGCTTTTATAAATGTGTAGTAAGTCCATTTACTGTTTAAAGAGAATTATCAAGATGTCAGGGTGTTTGGTAATTGCCTTGTTGGAAGAATGAATAAAAATCCGTAACTGGTTTTGGTTTGTTTGTTTGCAGGTTTTTTTTTTTTTGGTTGGTATACTAAGCTCTTTAAGAAACCACTTGCTAGTTGCATAATAAGTAAGTAACAATGTATATCATATTATCCATATTTGCCATTATTATTTTAATGTAAATAGTTAATAGAAAAAAATCTAAACTATTCTTGCTGGTTATTAGTATTGCATTATAAACAGTGCACCTTTAAGTAGCTTAACATAGAAACATTCATGTTTTTCTTATTGTGTTATCATAGGATCAGCCAGCATTAAGTAGGAAATGCGGTCAGATTCATAGCATTGCAGGATAAAGCCCTATGACTGAGGTTATCTGAATTTGATTAGTGGCTCAAGCACCTGTTGATATTGACAGAGGGCAAGGGAAAAATGATCAGGCTAAAGCCTGCCAACCTTTCCCAAGGGGGAGTAATGAAGAAGGATGTGTGGGTGGAGCGTGATCTGGCTTCTGTCTCTGGTGGAGGCCGTAGCAGAAAATGATAATCTGGAGTTGAGTGAGTGAGCACATGTGAGAGGTGTACCTGTCCTCACTCCAATGGCAGTATTGCCTCCAGTAACCAGACTTCATAGCCCTCATTGGCCACTGACAATGGTGTCAGCACATAAGGAGGCAAGACCACAACTCCTGACACAAAGTTTGTGTCTGTGAGCAGCAGTGGCAGTTTCTCTTCTATCTTCTCTTCTCTCTGTAAACCTTTTTTCAGAGTCCTGTTCTTTACAGCCTGTGGGGACGGGCAGGTGATCCTGGCCAGGAGGGGATTAAATTCCCAGATGAATCACTGAATAAACTATTTGAAGATTTTTTATTTATTTTATTTTGCTTTTGTTTATTAGGTTTGTTTTGATTTTCTCAGTGTTTCGCTGTTGCAGTCCTGACAGTTGGGATTTCCTGTCGTAAAAGCCCTCAGCCATCCCCTCCATTCCAAAAATGGCATTGAAAATCCTCAGTTTGTTGTGGAGGGGGTAAATATGGAAACTCACTGTCCGAACTATCGCACCATTTGGACTGACTAGCCCCTTCAGAAGATGCCAAGGAAACAGAGGATGCCTTCTTCAAACCTCCGTTCCTCCGTTGTAGTTTCTTTCACTGATGATTAGGCAAAGCCACAAAGGCTCACCTCCCCTTTCATAATCACGAACGTCAAGTAGAAGTTGTTTTTTTTTTTTTTTTTTGTGTAATTCAGCTAACTCTGCTTCCAAAGCGGACATCTTAGTGTTAACCCTATCCAAAAAACTGCTAACATTAGTTGCTCCCAAAGAAGCACTGATAGTGTTTGACAAGGATGCCAGTTCCTGCTTCAGTTTATGTTTAAACTGGTCTCTTTCCTTCAAAATGTACAGCCATTCTATCACACATTTATTTGAAGCAGCTAGCCAGCGTTCTTTGAACTGTTTGTCCATAGGGCAGTTATCATCGAATGGGGTACTGGGACTTTTTATAAAGCGAAGGCCCCTTGGTGTAACATTAAGCTCAATGTAGCGCTGCAACCCCAGAATATTAAAATAAACTTTGTTTCCTTCTCCAATAATTTTTCAAATGTCTCACAAAGCTCTCTATTGTCTGTGGGTATAGCACTCAAAGTTTGACCCACAGACAAAAACGGGTTAGACGCCTGCTTAGATCTTTAAGTAATAAATTTATTATAAAGTTGACCCACATTCTGACTTACAGGACGACCATCATTTGGTGCAGCAGACACAGCATGTGAACCGCTCAAAAAATTTTCAGTAGTCCTCTGGGCCCCCCAAGACAGAGGTGAACTCCTCACAAAATAACCAAGGAACATCCTCATTTGGATCTGAGGACATGGTAATAAAACACCACCTTGACTCCAAAATACTTCAACAATGAAAAAAATCCAAATGGAATGTAGAAACACCAAAAAATAGAGCAGTTTGACAGCAGTTCGATATTAAAATTAAATACTTTTATTCACTTATTCTAGTGCCTCAGTGTAACCACCTTCTAGGAATAGAAATACACAATCCAAGACCTCCACTTTTATACAGTCCAATCATTAAACAAACTCTAATGAGTTCCAATTACACACTTAAACAATTAGTAACACTTCACATTTAAAGTAAGCATTTCCAGTTTAACTCATTATTTAGTCCCTTAGGGACCAATGTTTTATATTTTAAAATATAAATACATTCCTTATACAGCAACTATTCTTTTAATATCTGTTCCTCTCCCCATCTACAATTAATTTGTTCCAGTATTGAACTCTGCAATAAAGCAAAGTTACTGTTATGTTCTATTTTAAAATGAGCAGAAATTATCTTGTCCTCTCTCTGATGTTTTATATCCCTCAAGTGCTCCAGAAATCTAGTACGGAACATCCTTTTTGTTTCCCCAATATAAAATAAATCACATAGACAACGTAAAACATATACAACCCCTTTACTATCACATGTATATACCCCTCTAGATATAAATTTAACATTATTAATAGTGCTGAAAGAATTAACAACATGAGAACAAACTGAACATTTTCCACAAATCACCTTCACCTAAGCCTATGGGCTCCCAGTTTCAGGGACAAGATTTGGTCAAATTGGCTGAAGACCTCATTAACATTGTAAGGTCCAGACAGACTTCAGGGGATATCACCCCAGGGAAAAGAAAAAGTGACACCCATCCTGTATTCCACCCTGATCTTCTGCATTCAAAAAAAGAGTCTGATTTGAAGGACTCTGCTTCTGAGGAAGGCCCCACTTACGCCTCTTATGAGGAATCAGCTTCAGAGAAAATTCTTCTGTCTGTCTCTCCACCTGAAGACCTCACCTTTGGAGAGACTCTTCATGCTATGAGACAGCATTTCCAATGGGAAGCAGAAGAATACCCACAGGCCAAAAAGAGAGTAAGGGAGTTCTTAGACCTCCTTGAGCACAAACCCCAAGCAATCCCACCTATCCTGGAAGTAGTGGAAGATGTATTTCAGGATTCTTCCTTAAATCCTGACAAGCTACCTTCTGCACCCAGAAAGTCTGACCATTTTTTACACGGTCCAGGACTCTCATAAATATCTGTTTAAAAACCCAACTGCTGGCCCTAAAGTGGTCACACCCGGCCCCAAGGGGTTTAAAACCAGTACCTCTAGGAACTCTTTACCTACTGACAAATAAAGTAGAACTCTTGCTAGATTTGGAAAGAAAGTATACACTTCGGCTACCCTCACCATGAGGGCCCTCAATTGTCAATTTCATGTGATCAAATGCTAGAAAACCATTCTTGACCAACTAAAACAAAAGCTCACTGGCCTAGAGGATAGAAACCTTTCTAAGGAACTTTTAGATCTGTGCCATTCCAGTTTTCAAGTGGCAAAACACTCCCTTCATTGTGGGTATGATGCCGTAGAAGCCTCTTGTGGGGCAGCTGTCACTAGCACAGTGATCAGAAGACACTCTTGGCTTAGAGAACAGCTCCCCCCGACCAGGTAAATGCTAATCTCCCTCCTTGAAAAAGAATGCCTTTTGGGGGCAAAAGCTGAAGCAGTCCTCAGAAAGATGGAGGGCAAAGCAAAATCTATGCAAATGGTAAGGGACGTTCTACAAGTGCAGCACCCCAGGTTCAGCAGGAATTTTCTGGCCAAACATTGGTCCTTTCCAACCCACTCTAGGAGCAAACAGAGAAAGCCTCAGAGGGACAGAACTCCCAGTCATAGACCACATCAACAAAGATCCAGACAGTGAACTTCAGACTCACACAGACAAGGGAGTTCTAGGACATCTGCCTCTGCCAAAGAGCATTTATGACTCTCTGCTTCCATAGACCAAGAAGATGCACATAAATTGGGAAGAAGTCATGGCAGTTCTAAAAGGCTTACTGGTCTTCAAAGAGAAATGGATAGTAGGGGTGCTGGTAGTACAGACAGGCAACACCACAGTCATGTGGTACACAGACAAGGAGGCACACCCTCCTACACCCTGTGCCATCTAGCCATGCAAGTCTGAGAGACAGCACATTCCATGGGACTGTACCTACTAGTGCAATATCTGTCAGGGGTACAAAACATCCTTGCAGACCACCTCAGCAGGAACTAGACAGACCCCCATGAGTGGCACCCATTTACCTCAGCATAACTCAAAATTGGGTATCCCACATGTGAACCTGTGTGCCAGTGAGGACAATGCTCAACTGGAGAAAATTCTGTACCAGGACAAGAAAGGCATTGGCATGGGGAACAGATGCCTTCTCCTTCCCATGGACTCACCTCTTCATTTATGCTTACCTCCCCTACCTCTTCTGCCTCAAGTCCTAAAAATAAGAGAATAGAGCCCAAGGACCATTTTTATAGCTCCAAACTGGCCCAGGCAACCCTGGTTTCCTCTCCTTCTCCAGCTCTCCAATCTGAAACCTTTGCAATTACCGCAGAAGGTAGACCTCCTCACCCAAGACAAAGGGAAGATAGTGCACCCCAGTCTGCAGACCCTGAACCTTTCAACCCGGATTATCCCTCAACACCTAACTGCTACAGCAACTTAAGTCAACATGTGCAACAGATTCTGAAGGAATCCAGAAGGCCTAGCACACGGAAATCTTACGCATCCAAATGGAAAAGTTTCTCTGCTTGGTGCCAGAAGTACCTGGCCCGTCTAGTGGATAAAGGCCTTTCTTACTCCTCCATAAAAATACATGACTCAGCCATCTCTGCTCACATTCCTGTTCTCCCCCCAGTCTTTTCTCACCCTCTCTTGAAACAGTTCCTTAGGGGTGTCATTCACATTAAGCCCCTCCTGGAGGAAACCCACACCTTCATGGGACTTCAACTGTGTGCTGAAAAAATTGTCTTTGTCTCTCTCTGAACCTGTAGCTAATGCCTCTTTAAAATTCCTCACTTGGAAGACTGCTCTTCTTTTAGCAATTACCTCTGTTAGATGGGTCTCAGAGTTACAGGCCCTAATGGCAGTAAAGCCTTTCATTATCTTCCATAAAGACATGGTTTCCCTCAGGACTAACCCTTCCTTTGTGCCTAAGGTGGTAACCAATGTGTCTTTGAATCAAACCATCCATCTGCATACCTTCTTTCCCAATCCTCAGAATAAGGGAGAAAGATTACTGCACTACCTGGATGTGTGCAGAATGTTACATTTCTACCTAGACAGGGCAAAATCCTTTAGGAAGTCAGATTAACTGTTCATATCCTTCACCCCCAGATGTGAAGGAAAACCAGCTTCTAAACAGACCATTTCCAAGTGGATTTCTCACTGCATTTCTTTCTGCTACAGCCATCATAGGAAAAAAATGCTGAATTTGGTTAGACCACACTCTGCCAGCACCACAGCTACTTCTACAGCCTTCCTTAAGGGTGTCCCCACCAAAGACATTCTGGAAGCAGCCACTTGGTCTTCTGTGCATACCTTCACAAAACACTACCACCTGTCAGCTTTCTCTAAATCCAGAGCAGGATTTGCCTCTGCAGTCCTGCAGGGGGATCCTCTCCTCTAGTGGATCTCCATCCACCCTCAGTTAAGCTTTTGGAATCTTTGCAACTGTTAGGACTGCAACAGTGAAACATGAAGAACATAGTAAAGTTGTGTACACTTACCATAAATATAGATGTTTGAGTGTATTCACTGCTGCAGTATTCTTTCTCTTCCTCCTACCCCTTTGGCCTACTAGGTAGGCCAGAATTTCCAGATATGACCGTGGACACTTTCTCTAGGTTACCCTGAGTTTAGGTACCCCCTTTCTTTATTTTCCTTTACTTAACTCCTGGCTTCGGCTTCATGGGGCCAAGAAAATACTGAAGTGATGACACAGGCTGCCTCCCTTTATACCTGAGCATACTGACATCAGTTAAGCTGTCCGCCAGGCAGGAAAGTAAAATAAGATGTTATGTTGTCCTATCTTGCCTTCATTCTGTGCTGGTTGAGTTTGGGACCGAGCATCGGTTCCGACTCGGCTTAATTCAAAAACTTGAGGCCTTCCACTGGTTCAAAGCTATGCCCTATCCCATGATGCTCTGAGAACATAACCCAGATCTTGTTTGCCGCTCAAGCATATCAGGTGACTTCTGACTGGCTCTTGGCTAAATTTTTTCTTACTAATCGCTTAAAAAAATTATAGTTAGATTATTGTTAATATTTAGTAGTTAATTAGGGACTTTTGGTCTGTGTTTCTTACTGCTGTTTTTGTTAGCTGTCATCTTTTTCGTCAGGCCTACCTGTTGTTTTTTTCCTCTTAGTTCCCTATCCTTCACCCCCTTTGAGGAGGTCCCACAGAAGAGATTGTTCAAGAGGAAGCACATAGACCCCCCGGATGAATCTTATCACCTCAGATACCAACCTGGATGATTTGGAAGGGTCCCCGTGGTCCCGCCCTGAAGATGTCTCCTTTGTAGACATCTTGGAGGTCCTTAAACTGAGGGGTGGCTGGGAGCCCACCAATCCTTCTGAGGATGAATCGATATACCTGGAAGCTTTTGGGTCTTGCCCTTCCACCTCTTGGGTGTCTCCGCCTTTTGACCAATTGATGAATGTGATTGCTCGGAAGGGAAGACATGGGGCTCTCCAGATACAGTGGAGCCTGTTCTGAGGAGGCCTAACAAGTTTATTACAGCACCAGCAGAGAAAGAAGTTTTAACCAAATACTTTTCTTCAGTGGCATTTACGCTTCGATCACTAAATTACTTGACCCACTTTACGAGACTACAGAGGGATCTCCTGAAAGAGCTAGGAGATGCCCTTCAGGGTAATGTAGCTGCTGGGGGTCTCAGATAAGCTTTCCTCTCAGCTCTCCACCCTAAACTCCGTGGTCAACTCCTCCATGTGACTGATCTTTTATGCAGCTGATGGAGCAATCAGGTACAGGAATTTCCTTAAGGAGACATTCCTGGATACGTCTGTGTAACTTTGCTGAACCCTTCAAGTCTTTCTTCATTAATGCCCCGTTTGATGGCTTGTCATTGTTTTTTTGCCCCAAAGTTAGAGACCTTGACCAGGTGCGAGCAAGAGGGAAAAACTCTGTCTGCTGTAGGGGTCCATTTTTTCGTCCCCATTAGACCTTATCACAAAGGTTAGAGAGGGGGGAAAATGTGGTTCCATAAGTCCCAAATATTATTTTCTGGCGCACGTGGTGACTCCCCAGGGCAGAGGGAGAAGCAACAATGGAAGACGCTGACCTGACAGCAGAGGGGGTCCACAGAACCAAGGTGACAGGGATTCTTTCCCTGGAAAGCCCTTTCAGCGCTCCTAAGTGGAGGCCCATCTGTCCGTATCTGGAGGCCGTCAGGAGACACTTATCATTGTACCCAAATGCCAGGCTAGATACCACACAAGACAAATGGGTACAATCGATCATATCCAGAGGTTATTACATACCCTTTTCCACTCCCCCCTTGGAGAAACAATCCATCCCAGATATTCCACCCAGTCAATGGGACCACGCAACATTAGAGGTACAGAGGTTGCTAGAAAAAAAAAGTCATCCAAAATGTCCCCACAGACCAAGTAGTATCCGCACTTACTAAAGGTTTTTTTTTTTTAGTTCAAGCAAGACAGGGAGCTGGAGACCCTTTTTGGATCTCAGGAGATTAAACAAGTCTGTCAAGATATCAAAATTCCGGATGGTGACACTGCAGTCAGTACTCCCCTTTCTGGGAAAGATGATTGGATGTGCTCAGTCGATCCCCAGGATGCATACTATCACATAAAAATGGACAGGCGATCCAGGAGACACTTGCACTTTCGGCTGGGAGTCAGTCATTACCAGTTTTGAGCTCTGCCCTTTGGTCTCACTACAGCCCCCAGAGTGTTCACCAAATCTATGGCAGTGGTTACGGCTCATTTGAGGTGCTTGGGATTCCGTGTGTTTCTATACCTACACAACTGGCTCATAATCACCACCACCAAGCATTTACTAGTGCAAGCAAGGGACGAAACTATCCATCTCTGTACCAAGCTAGGCATTGCAATAAATTTCAAAAAGTCTACCTTGTTCCCTTCACAACCTCTTATATTCTTAGGCACAGAGTTAGACTCAAGGGAAATGTTGTCCAAACATACCCCCAAAAGGATTCAGTCCCTACACCGTCAAATCAAGAACTTAATATCCAAAAGAAAAGTGCAAGCAAAGACTGACTTACAGTTCTGGGCACCATAGCAGCTGCTGTCATTTTAGTACCTCTAGCTCGTTTATACATGATAGTCCTTCAGTAGCTACTTTTCTCCCAGTGGTCCATGCAAGATCTAACACTGTGACACAAGGTCATTATCACAGAATCGTGCAAAAAGGACCTATGGTGGTGATTTCAAATGACTCTGTTGACCACGGGACATCCATTTGTTTTTCTGCAACCAGGAGTCACACTGGCCACGGATGCTTCTCAGAAAGGGTGGGTGGGGGCATTATCTGGGAAAAACTGTCCAAGGCATCTGGCAGAAATATGAGAACCACTTGCATATCAGTGTCCTAGAGATGAGAGCATTGCTTTACGTGTTGCAAGCATTCCAGATCTCTCTCCAGATAGGAACTATTTCAATTCAGACAGACAACATGTCAGTAGTGTGGTACATAAACAAACAAGGAGGAGCCAAGTCCTACCCTTTATGTCAAGAGGCACAAAGAGTATGGCAGTGGGCTGTTGCTTCTCAATGTTTTCTGACAGCAATGCACATCCCGGGGAAATCCAGTGTGATAGCGGACAAACACAGCAGAGCCATTCTGATGCCTCAAGAGTGGTCCCTAAAACAAGAGGTTGTGGAAGAGATTTTCCGCAAATGGGGTCAGCCCTTCAGCAACCTTTTCACCATGTCCATGAACGCCAAATGCAGCAGCTACTTTGCCCTGATTCCCCCTCCAGGGAAGTCACCAAGGGATGCACTCGTATACAAATGGACCCGGGATTACTTTACGCCTTCCCTTGATACCAAAAGTTCTTCAGAAAGCCAACATGTTGAGAAGCACCTTGATTCTTATTGCTGCATACTGGCCTCAGCAAATTTGGTTCCCCTTTCTATGTGCCCATCTCCAAGAGGAACCATTGATCCTGGACCCAATTCCAGACCTTCTGACCCATTTGTCAGGGACATTCCATCCATTAATCCAGACCCTAAAGTTGACAGAGTGGCTGCTCCAGTTCCATAAATAGCCAGGCTCCATGACATCTCCCGTCAGTTAGACATATTTTGATTTCTTCCCACAAGCCTTCTACCAGAAAGCTATACTCCAGCAAATGGAAAAGGTTTTCACACTGGGCCTCTGAGAATAGTATAGATCCCTTTATGGCTCCCATCACTGCAATGCTAGAATTTCTCACTAAACCTTTTAAAGGGGGTGGCAGCAGCTACAATTAGAGTCCAGCTAGCCGCTATATCCAACTTTCATATCGGGGAAATGAGGCTAAATATCATGTCCCACAAACTCTGTAAGGCCTTTCTAAAAGGGACCTTCTTACTAAGACCTCCAATCAGGGAACCTCCAGCTCCATGGGATCTGACCTCCTTAATTTTGCCTCCCTTTGAACCTGCATCATTGTGTGACATAAAGTTTTTGTCATGAAGACACTTTTCTTGGCGGCCATCACCTCCGCCAGATGAGTATCGGAACTCCAAGCTCTGTCTGTACACCCTCCTTACATAGTTTTTCACAAGGACAGAGTTTCTTATGTACCAATCCTTCCTTTCTACCTAAAGTGTGCTCGGAAACCAATCTAAATAAATCTATCGAATTACCTGTGTTCTTCCCAAACTATGGCAACAGGGCAGAATATAGACTACACCAGTTAGATGTCCATAGACAGTTGCGCTTCTACATGCATAGAACTAAAGATTTATTTTATTTATTTATTTTATTTTATTTATTTATCATTTGTTGACCGGGAAAGTCCAACTAGGTTCCACAGAGCCTGTTTTCAGCGGAGGCCAGGGGAGAAATGCTCCAGATGCATGTCTTTGGAATGTGGGAGGAAACCGGAGTACCCGGAGGAAACCCACGCGAACACAGGGAGAACATGCAAACTCCACACAGAAGGCACCCCAGCCGAGAATCGAACCGGTGAACCTCTTGCTGTGAGGTGACAATGTTAACCGCTGCACCACTGCGCCGATCTCAGAAAGTTGGACCAATTTTTTGTGTCTTTTTTGGAGGAAAAGAAAGGATTACCATTATCAAAAGTGACACTGTCGAAATGGCTCACAGATTGTATTTCCTTCACATATAGAGCACAAAACAGACAATTACCAGGCAAAGTGAAGGGCCATTCCACCAGAGCAGTTGCAACTTCTTCTGCCTTCCAGGCCAAACTCCCTTTAGATTCTGTTTGTGCAGCAGCCACATGGCTAAGACCTCATACCTTTATCACTCATTACAAACTAGATGTGGCCTCCTGGAACAGGGCTTCCTTTGGGTCCACTGTTCTGAAGAGTTTATTCCCTTGAGCCACCCAAGAAAGAAGGTGCTAGGGATGCTGTTCCAACCAGCATAGAATGAAGGTGAGATAGGACAACATAACATTAAGTAGTTATGTGCTCATCATAATGTTCCATGTTTGTTGTCCATCTCGCCTTCATTCTTGCAACCCACCCTCCTTCGCTCCTAGAGGATCAGGCGGATAATTCTATTTTTAATTGGATTATGGAGTCTCTGATTGGGTTGCCACCTTTTCAAATGGCCATAGTGGAACATTTGCAGGACACACATCAGATTTTAGAGGCTGACACATACCCACGGTCAGTACAAAGGATAGAACTTAACTTTTTTTTCTAAATGAAACCTTATTCTTGTAGCAGTTAAGTTGCTTATTATGTTTCTTGTAACATTTAGGTATTTTAGATACAGGAATAACTATTTTATGCAAATATTACATAAAATATGGGACATAATTATATCCTACAATCTCAGGAAATTTGCCCTTTTTAATATTTTTTTGTCAGGACACAACTGCCCAAATAGGGACTGTCCCTCTCATAGTGGGACAGGTAGTAACCCTAGTCTCTGATTCCCTTCTGGGTCTTTTCCTCATGAGTTGGTTCTCTGTTACACAATGTTATGCTTTCTCTTGCAAACAAGATCTGGGTTATATTCCTGGAGCATCATAGGATAGGGCATAGCCTCAAGCCAGTGAAAGCTCTTGAGCTTTTGAATTAGGCCGAGTCAACCCAACCAGCATAGAATGAAGGCGAGATGGACAGCAAATATGGAACGTTATGGTGAGTACATGACTTCTTATTTCTGTGGTAGTTCGGCCAGCCGGTGGCTTTCATGGCAGGAAATCCCAACTGTCAGGACTGTAACCGTGAATACACTCGAACATCTACATTTATGGGAAGTGTACACAACTGTACTTTTTATTTCGAACCTGATATAAAGATCTATGTCAGTTATCACAGTCAGTCAGTTAGTTGAGTTGACTTGAGTCAGTTAGAAGTTAGAAACTCATCACCTTGTCTTGTGGAAGTAAGCATCTCCGCATCTAATCTTGCTTTACTGTATTAATTAAGCTAGCTAGGGAACAGTTATTCTTTAGATAGTCAGGAAGTACAGTGAGATTAATTAAGTAGTTTTTTCTGCATGTGTTTGAATCTTTCCAACTGTGTTATTTTTATTTCTCCTGTAACTGAAACTCTGGTGTTCATTGTACTTAGGTATTTGGTATTCTCATGTTTTCTGTTTTATTATTTATTATTAAATACTTTTATACCTTTCATTGTGGCTAGTCTTTTAGAGGATACTTTTTAACATCTTGAGAGTACTTGGATGGCATAGTGGTGCAGTGGTTGCATTGTTGCTTCACAGCAAGAGGTTCTCTGGTTCAATTCTAGGTTGGGGTGCCTTCTGTGTGGAGTCTGCATGTCCTCCCTGCATTCATGTGGGTTTCCTCCCACGTTGCAAAAACATGCATCTAGAGCATTTCTCTCAAAATTGGCTTTGTTCCAAGTCAGACTTTCCCGATAAACAAATGTTAAATAATAAAAATAAACTTGTGCTTATTTTAGTGATGCTGTGGCCACTCCGAAAAGCCTTGCTGTTTTAGTTATACTGTACCATTTATATTAGTATTAATTTTAATCATTATAATCGGATACCCTTGTAGATCCGTGGTGGTGGTGCTGTGGTAGCGTTGCCGCCTCACAGTAAGACACTGACCGGTTCAACTCTCAGCTAGTGCGTCTTCTGCATGGAGACATGCGTGAATGGATGTACCTTCGTTGAAGGTTGTGCGTAAGGGCTGGCAACTCGGCACGTAAAAATCAACTGCCAATCATTAATGGACCGGAGTGCCGCTGTGGCGACCCCTAACCGGGAAAAGCCGAAAGACACAACAACAACAACAAAAATAATCGGATACCCTTGTAAGAGCCAGAGAGTCTTACAGTCTGGGCAGAAGGGGTACATCTAGTAAATCTGTGCCAGCCTTTCCCAGGAGTGTGTGTGTGTGTGTGTGTGTGTGTGTGTGTGTGTGTGTGTGTGTGTGTGTGTGTCTCTGTCTGTGTCTCTGTCTCTGTCTCTGTCTCTGTCTGTGTCTGTGTATCAGCTACATGGAACTGGGACACAGTGCTCCAAAGTGAGTTGTGTTTGGGATCTGGAGCGACAGAGAGTCCCGTCCCAGGTCTGGAGTGTGTTTCTTATGTGCTCTTTGGGGAAATTATGTTTGATGCAGATAACTGCATCCGAAATTACTGTATAAATCCATTCCTGTTTTTAGTGACAGTCTCTCACCAGAGTCAGTGGTGAGGATTGATCCTCCTTGATTGCTGGCTCGAGGTAGAGAGGCCATCACACACATGAACAGACATTTAGTAATACACAATGGATATAAAAAGTGCACACACCCCTGTTAAAATGCCAGGTTTTTGTGATATAAAAAAAATGAGACCACAATAAATCATTTAAAAAATTTTCCCACCTTTAGTGTGACCTATAACCTGTACAATTCAATTGAAAAACAAACAAATGTGTTAGGGGAAAATATAAAAAATGTACAATAAGCTGGTTGCATAAGTATGCACACCCTTAAACTAATACTTTGTTAAAGCACCTTTTGATTTAATTACAGCATTCAGTCTCCTTGGGTACACACCTGCCATCAATTAAAGAGACTTCTTCGTCTTCTTTCGGCTGCTCCCATTAGGGTTCGCCACAGCAGATCAACTGTTTCCATTTCTTTCTGTCCTCTGAATCTTGCTCTGTTGCACCAACCACATGCATGTCCTCTCTCACCACATCCATAAACCTTATCTTAGGCCTTCCTCTTTTCCTGTTACCTGGCAGCTTCATCCTTAGCATCTTTTTCCCATTAAACTCTGCATCCCTCCTCAGCACATGTCCAAACCAACGTAATCTTGCCTCTCTGGCTTTGTCTCCAAACCTTCCAACCTGGGCTGACCCTCTAATATACTTTTTCCTAATCCTGTCCATCCTCGTCACACCCAGTGCAAATCTTAGCATCTTCAACTCTGCCATGTCAAGCTCTGACTCCTGCCTTTTTGTCAATGCCACTGTCTCCAAACCATATAACATAGCTGGCCTCACTACCCTCTTTTAGACCTTCCCTTTCACTCTTACTGGTACTCGTCTGTCACAAATCACTCCTGACACTCTTCTCCACTCACTCCATCCTGCCTGTACTCTCTTCTTCACCTCTCTTTCACATTCACCGTTACTCTGTACTGTTGATCCCAAGTACTTGAACTCATCCAGCTTCCCCACCTTTACTCCCTGCATCCTCACCATTCCTCTATCCTCCCTCTCATTCACACACATATATTCTGTCCTGGCCCTGCTAACCTTCATTCCTCCTCTCTCTAGAGCATATCTCCACCTCTCCAGGGTCTCCTCCACCTGTTCCCTACTCTCACTACATATCACAATGCCATCTGCAAACATCATAGTCCACGGGGACTTCTGTCTGATCTCATCTGTCAACCTGTCCTTCACCATTGCAAATAAGAAAGGGCTCAGAGCTGATCCTTGATGTAATCCTACCTCCAGCTTAAACACATCCGTCACTCCCACCGCAGACCTCACTGCTGTCACACTACCCTCGTACATATCCTGTACCACTCTTCCATACTTCTCTGACATTCCCGACTTCCTCATATAATACCACAGCTCCAATCTAGGCACCCTCTCATATGCTTTCTCTAAATCCACAAAGACACAATGTAACTCCTTCTGACCTTCTCTGTACTTTCCATCAACACTCTCGGAGCAAACATCACATCTGTAGTGCTCTTTCCTGGCATGAAACTATTCTGCTGATCACTAATCATCACCTCCCTTCTTAACCTAGCTTCCACTACTCTTTCCCGTAACTTCATGCTGTGACTGATCAGTTTAATCCCTCTGTAGTTACTACAGCTCTGCACATCACCCTTAATCGTAAAAATCGGTACCAAAACACTTTTCTCCATTCCTCAGGCATCCTCTCACTTTCCAAGATTTCATTAAACAATCTAGTTAAAAACTCCACTGCCATTTCACAAACATCTCCATGCTTCCACAGGTATGTCATCTGGACCAACAGCCTTTCCATTCTCCATCCTCTTCATAGCTATCCTTGCTTCCTCTAATTAGAGACTCTGATTAACCCCAAATAAAGTACAGCTGTCCTAGTAGGATTTACTTATTTGCCTGCTACAGCAAAAGCCATGGTTCAGAAAGCATCAAAGAGATGTCATTGTTGAAAGGTACCAGTCAGGAGAAGGGTACAAAAACATTTCCACAGCATTGTATATACCATGGAGCAGATTGAAGACAGTCATCAAAAAGTGGAGAAAATATGGGACAACAGTGACGCCGTAAAGAACTGGATGCCTCTCCAAAATTGATGAAAAGACAAGACGAAAACTGCTCACGGAGGCTGCCAAGAGACCTAGAGCAACACTGAAGGAGCTGCAGGAATTTCTGGCAAGTACTGGTTGTATACTACATGTGACAACAATCTCCTTTTTCCTCCATATGTCTGGACTATGTGGTAAGGTTACAAGATGGAAGCCTTTTCTTATACAGAAAAACATCCAGGGCTGGCTAAAATTTGCAGAACAATACATCAAGTCTCCCAAAAGCATGTGTGAAAATGTGTTATGGTCTGAAGAGACCAAGGTTGAACTTTTTGGCTGCAATTCCAAAAGGTACTTTTGGCGCAAAAACACTTCACATAACCAAAAGAACACCATCTCCATGGTGAAGCTTTGGGGATGTTCATCGTGTTTCACTGTTGCAGTCATTACACTTGGGTTATCGTGCTGGCAGGCGACCAGCAGTCGGCCCGAGTTCCAAAGTCTTGGTCCGGCGTTGGTTGTTGTCACCTCTTCCCTGATGTCAGTGCACCAGGGGTATAAAAGTTGCAACCGATGCCATTTTCTTCAGTCTTTCTTGCCGCACAGTGCCCGAAGCAAAAGCAGTTTGCTAGTGCCAGTCGGCCGACTCCTGAGATTTTCAAAATTGAATTTCAGAACCGAAGTCTTCAATAAAGCTAAGTACCCCGTTGGGGAAACTTTTTCTTGCTCCAGACCAATGTCAGTAAAAGTTAATTGTATTTCTTGTGGGAATCAAATACCTCATAAGGACTTTCACTCTTACTGCATTCCTTGCCTGGGCCCTGACCACGCGTTACTAGTTGTCGGTTTTGTGCTAGATTCAATAAACGCACTATTAAACGTCTGTTTGATTTTGCTTTACATTATTTTGGATGAAGATTTAATTATATAATGCCGTCGGAACAACCGATGACCGGAATGTATAAAAAACGCAAAGACAAAGAGAAGACAGGCATCCGAGGTCCAAAACTGATGACGAAGCCTCTTCTAGGCCAGTCGCTGGTTCGCCAGTTCTCAGTGAGGCGCTTTCGCAGCCCCTGACACTCGCTGCCTCAGAGCCACAGGCCCTAACCGACAGCCATGTGGAGACACCAAGGCCTGTGGAAACTCAAAGTATTGGGCCTACGGAAACTATACCCTCAGATGGGTCCGGAGCCGCTGAGCAGGCACCGGCTTTTGAGGGTGTTTTCAGACCTTCACAGCTTACAATTAAGTCTACTACAGCAGCAAAGGCAAAGTCAAAAACACCATTAAAGACAAGGAAACAAGTGCAGCATTCTCCAGAACAGTCATCCATGCCAAAGAAACAGATGCTTAAAATAGCCGAAGACCTTATTACATTAATCAGGGGTTCCCATCCCCCTCCTGACAAAAGGCCTAGGCAAGACACTGATTATGATTCCTCTGATCAGGTTTCCATTTCCTCTGATTCTTCTTCTGATCAGGGCTATTCCCTCCCTCCCTATGAGGACTCTGATGCTGAAGAGTCCATTCCTTCAGCCTCACCGCCTGAGTATTATTCTTTTGGGGAAATCCTGCACACCATGAGGGAGCATTTCCATTGGGAGAGCCAGGATTACTCAGAATCTAAGAAAAGGCTCAGAGATTTCCTTTTATTGCCTCGGAACAGCCCCCTGGCTATCCCTCCTGTGCTTGATATTGTAGATGATGTTTTCTCTGTATCCAGTCTGTCTCCAGATTCTTTGCCCCCTGCTCCAGTAAAGCCAGACAGATGCTACAGGGTCCCTAACTCTCATAAATTTCTTTATAAAAACCCCGCTGCAGACCCAGAAAACAATTTCTCAGGGTCCTAAAGGGGTTAAAGCTTCCACTGCCAAAAATCCTGTCCCCTCAGATAGGGATTCCAGAGCTTTGGACAGATGGGGAAAAAAAGTTTACACTTCTGCTACTTTAGCTGAAAGAGCTTTAAACTGTCAGTTTCACATGCTTAAATATCAGCAGTATCTCATGTCATTGTTAAAGCAGAAAATGGTTACAAATATAGAAAGTCCTGACAGTAAAGAAATGCAGGATTTATTGCATGCATTTGAACAAGTGGGAAAGCATACTCTGCAATGTGGTTTTGATTCATTAGAGGCTTCTTGTAGAGCCACAGTAACAGGCTCAGTAATTCGAAGACATGCTTGGTTGAAAGAACAAAGTTTACCTGATCATGTTAAAGTAAAAATATTGGATGCTCCACTACAGCATTATACTTTGTTTGGTGTTAAGGCAGAAAAGGTAAAGCAAAGTCAATGCAAACTGTGAAAGATTTCTTACAGGTTCAACCACCTAGATTTAGTAGAAACTGGCCTTCAAAAAATTGGTCCTTTCCAGTGTCAGACAGGCCACAAAGAGGCAGATACAGACGCCCAAGAGGCAGATCTCAGCCCCAAGGCTCCTACAGACCTAAACAATGGGGTGCTTCAGCCCCCAAAGGAAGAGAAGACAAATCACAACCTTATAGGAAACCGTCACAATGACTTCCCTCTGCAAATGCCAAGCTCTTACTAGTTGACAGCACCCGTAGGGGGAAAGCTAGCACTTCTCTCAAAAAATTGGCACATGATCACCCAAGACCAATGGGTGCTGAATATAGTTTCTCAGGGGTACAGGTTCCACTTCCACAGGCTTCCAAAACCAAAAGGTATGCCAAACCTGCCACAAAACCAATGGGCAGAGGCACAAAAACAGATTGCTGCTCTTATGGATATGGGAGCTATTCAAAAAGTTCCACAAGAAGAACAGGGACAAGGATTTTACTCAAGACTTGTCTTAGTGCTCAGAAAAGAAAAAGCCTGAAGACCAATACTGGACCTGTCAATCTTGAATGCTTTTGTGGATGTCCCAAAATTCAAAATGTTAACACTTCAACAACTTCTGCCCATGCTGGGCAAGGAGGCTTGGCTAGTTACTTTGGATCTCAAGGAGGCATACCTGCACGTCCCAATCAGACAATCGTGCAGAAGATACCTCAGATTTATAGCAGGCTCAATGCATTACCAATTCTCTGCACTGCCCTTTGGCTTATCTATTGCTCCCAGGGTCTTCACAAAATGCCTGGCACCAGTAATTGCATTTTGCAGACAAAAAGGAAATCAAATATATCCCTACTTGGACGACTGCCTTATTCAAGCAGAGAGCAAGGACATTCTTCCAAAGCACCTGGCGTTTGTAAAAAGATTGCTAATTTGCCTAGGGTACACAGTAAACTAAAAGAAATCAAAACTAGTGCCCTCTCAAGAGATAATATTCCTGGGTGCAAGCTTAAATACAACTGCCCAGATGGTTTGTCTCACGCCAGACAAAGAAAGGCAACTGACTCATTACTTTCAAATGATGGCAACAAAGACCCAGCTCCCTGCAAGAAAAATTCTTCAGGCCCTGGGTTTCATGGCATCCTGCATTTAACTAATTCCATATGCAAAACTGCATATGAGGAAACTACAATGGTATCTAAAAAGTGTTTGGACTCAGCATTGTCACAGCGTAGAGACAATCATAACCTTGATTCCCTGCCTACAACAGGAGTTTCGATGGTGGTCCTAGGCCTGTCACCACAACAAGGGACAGCCTTTCACCTTACTTACAGCCAGGTGGACAATAACAACGGATGCATCGGATTATGCCTGGGGAGCACATATGGCAGGAAAATGTATTCAGGGCACGTGGCCCAAGGAGCAAATGCATCTTCACATCAATCAAAAAGAAATGCTAGAATGCCCTGACAGCCTTCAAGGACCTAATACATCCAGGACAACTACTAATACAGACGGACAATGCCACAGTTATGTGGTACATAAACAAGCAAGGGGGCACACATTCCTACCCCCTATGCAGACAAGCCATGACTTTGTGGAACACAGCACTGGCCTACCAGGTACATCTGCAAGCACAATTCCTGCCAGGAACAAAAAATACACTGGCAGACGAACTAAGCAGAAATCTCATGGATCCTCACGAATGGAAGCTAAATCCACAAATGTTCAACATGATAACAAGGAAATGGGGATGCCCAGACATAGATCTTTTTGCCTCCCCTCACAATTACTAAATACAGAAATTTTGCACAAGGACTTATCACTCTCAAGCATGGAAAGTGGATGCTCTATCATTTAGCTGGAAAACCTGACAGTCTATGCCTTCCCTCAGATGCCTCTTCTCACCAAGGTGCTTTTAAAAATCAGACGAGAGGCCAAAAATGATACTGATTGCACCAGACTGGCCACGCCAGCACTGGTACCCAATCCTAAAAACTTTGTCCCAAGGCCCACCTTGGTCTCTACCTCAAATCCCTCATCTTCTGACACAGCAAAACAATCAGATTCTGCACAGTCAACTCAGAACCTTAAACCTGGCAGCATGGCAGATAATGTAGCCACTCAGACTGTACCTTTCTCTAAAGCTGTTATGGATGTAATTTTGGAAGCCAGGAGGCCCAGCACTAGGAAATCTTATGCAGAAAAATGGAAGAGATTCTGTGCTTGGAACCAAACACAAGGGCTCGACCCACTGGTCCCTAATATACCTCAGATTTTGCAATACCTGACTGAGATGTTGGGCAAAGTTGGATTCTACCCAAGTGTAATGACTGCAACAGTGAAACACAATGAACATAGTACAGTTGTGTACCTACCATAAATGTAGATGTTCAAGTGTATTCACTGTTGCAGTCCAGGTTACCCACCCACCATCCCCCTCTTTGCTGGGACTATTCTGTACTTCTCAACTCTATACAACCTATGTGGTGTATTTGCTTGTAGATGAAGTAAATGTTTATAGTAATATATGCATAGTTGTTTGGCATATCTTTATCTTTTCAGCCTTCCTATCTGGGGGCACCTGACATCTGGGGCAAGAAAAACTGAAGAAAATGGCGTCGGTTGCAACTTTTATACCCCTGGTGCACTGACGTCAGGGAAGAGGTGACAGCAACCGATACCGGACCAAGACTTTGGAACTCGGGCCGACTGCGGGTCGCCTACCAGCAGGATAACCCAAGTGTAATGACTGCAACAGTGAATACACTCAAACATCTACATTTATGGTAGGTACACAACTGTACTTTGCTTTTCTTCAGCTGGAACTGGGAGTTTAGTCAAGGTGGAGGGAATTATGAACATTTCCAAATACCAGCCACTTTTGGCCCAAAACCTTCAGGTGTCTGCTAGAAAGCTGAAGATGAAGAGGAATTTCACCTTTCAACGTGACAGTGACCCCAAACATGAATCCAAATCAACAAAAGAATGGCTTCACTGGAAGAAAATTAAAGTTTTGAAATGGCCCAGCTGGTGCCCAGACCTAAATCCAGTAGAAAATCTATGGTGTGACCTGAAGAGAGCTGTGCACAAGGGATGCCCTCAAAATCTGACAGATTTGGAGCACTTTTGCAAGAAAGAGTGGGAAAATATTGCCAAGTCAAGATGTGCCATGTTGATAGGCTCCTACCTAAGAGGACTGAATGCTGTAATTAAATCAAAAGGTGCTTCAACAAAGTATTAGCTTAAGGGTGTGCACACTTATGCAACCAGCTTATTGTACATTTTTTATTTTTTCCCCTAACAGATTTGTTTGTTTTTCAATTTAGTTTTACAGGTTATAGGTCACATTAAAGGTGGGAAAAGTTTTGAAATGATTTATTGTGGTCTCATTGTTTTATATCGTAAAAACCTGGCATTTTAACAGGGGTGTGTACACTTTTTATATCCACTGTATGTTAACAATTGCACATTATTTTTTAATTATTTTATATTCATATGAAATACAGGTAACTATTACAGTATACAAGACACTTATGCATCAGTAGATGTTGAACGGTGAGCATTTGAAGAGGTGAATTAGTGGATTTTTCAAAAAGATAATAGATCATCTGATCAGCGTTTAGAATTTGAAGAAGTGGAGATGAGGGAAAGAACTAGTTAAGGCAGAAAAAGTTAATTTTGTAGTTAAGAATTTAGGTATGAAGCATGTTCTTAGATAATTATATATATGGCTATCACAAGGTTTATATTAGAAGTGTAAAAGTGAGGAGATGAGCAGTATCACAAAGTTATGTATATGGTTGATAGACTATAGCAAAAGTATTCATGTGTTGGTGAAGAATGGTTTAGGGCATAGTATTATGAAAACTGGTTTAGGGCATAGTATTATGAATGAAGAGAAATGGTTGAGGTGAGATAGGACCTAGGGGCGCCATGTTGCCATAGAGGCATTTGCAACTGTAAGTTGGCAAATAAAACCTCTGGGGGAGGTTAAATTCATCCTCCCCTCTGCTTCTCATCCCTCTCAATCCTCTCATCCCAAAATCACTCTCGACCACATCCTTATTTGTATACATAACCAGGATTCAGAAACACTACCACCAGGGTACGCCCTTTTTACTGCTGGCAGAAACAATTTACAGTTCTTAGATGGCCTTGCCACAGTGCTTGTCTTGAAAAGGTGCAGCATCACAGAAGACTGTTGGGGTCTCTTTCTGACCTAATGTGAGACATTCCAGGGCAGAGGCAAATGCCAGTTAGCATTGTGCTCTTCTCACTAAATATTTGGTAAGTGCTTTATGCAGCAGAGCGATTCATATAACTGCTTAGCTGTGTAAATCCTTACCACAAAGCACATTAGTTAACTTGGCCAAAACTTTGTGTGAAAGCTGTGTAAGAAGTCTGGGGGGGACCCCCTCACTTGACTAATACAGCCTTCATCCAACCATACCACTGCCAACTTCCACATAGACTCTATGCTAGCTCCCTTTCTACACATTTGAAAGGTAATGTAGCCAAAGATGTGGAGAAGATTGATAGGAAGATGTACTGCTCCATCATGTTAGAATTTAAAGTTGTCAACTGTGTCTGTCTTCTTTCTAGGCCCCAGCCAACTCCTGTCCTAATTTTAGATTCATTGAGAGTTACTCTCGAGACTTTTCTTGAGTCTGGGATCAGATGGGATCTTAACAGTGTACTGATGAATGTTTTGTTTTTGACACTGTACTGTAAATGCAGTTTAATGTCTGTGGTAGAAGTCCTAGCTAGAATAACACTTGTTATTTATTTGTTTCATTTGACAGATGTAGGCTTTTTAAGCAGTGTCTGCATTCTTTGCTTGACTTCTTGTCCAAAATGGTGGGCCCTCTCCCTCACTGATAGTTCTTGCTCTTCCGGGATAATGTAATGCCATAAATATTGGGCTAGGAACTCCTTTCATTGCTTAGGCCTCCAAGCAGGATAGGTTGCTTAAGGGTCCTGGGAATCTCTGCCACAATAACTTGAGGTTCCCCTGTCATGCTGGGAAGAATTTTGATGACTCCCGTTTAGCTGCACTGGTAGTCTCAACCCTATGGCTGGAGAGATGATGACTTGATCCACTGGTCATTTTATTCTACCATTGTTCCTTTCCCTGTCCTTTTTGAGACCTCCCTGCTGGAGCTGAGGAGCAGTCCCAGGTTTGGTCACAATGCACATGATGGAAGCTGCTTCTCCTGCTTTGTGGAGGTGATCCTTCTTTAAAACCAGAATGAGTTGGTTCCTTTTGAGCCCTCTTTTATGCATCATGGCTTTTTCTCCTGTTTTTTCTTCATATGTGATTGTGAGAGATGTCTTTTGAGATGCTGGTCCCTCCCTTTCCCTACTTTCAAAGGGCATTGGTTTTGGTCACTTCATGCCTCTGGGAGTCATATCCCCCGTTGGTGAGGGTTTGTCTGCTTGGTCCTTCTGTACTCGGTGCCTCCTAGATATTGGTTACTGATCCAAGGATGGGTTGGAGGAGAGCTCTCATTATCCTCTTTTTGTGGATTTAATGTCAGGTTATCCTGCATAAGATTCTTGGGATGGTGTTTTGCCTATCGTAGATTGCCCAGTCTCCTCAGTGGTAGTCTGCTGGAATGTCCTCTTCTCGTCTTGTAGTCACTTTACATTACCACCAAGCACTTTTGTTTTTATACAGGTTGTCTTGCTTCTATGATAGTTATCTCTTTTTCTGTAGTAAGGACCAGCACTAATCATTATTGTTAACTTGTGCACTGTAATATACTGGGCTCAGCTTGGTCCAGACAACTTGTACTCTGTTCCTCCCCCTCCCTTTAACTACCTGGGTATCCCCAGGTCCTTCAGTGGGACTGGAACTTACCTTTTCCATGGTCAGGTCCTGTGAGGCTGCAGCAGGGTAAGGCCCAGCTACCTAGATTTGGAAACATTTTGCCATATGAGGTGAGCTCTTCTTTCACTACCCACTTGTCCCCTTTGGGCAGGCATTGTCTTATGGACGTGAGAAGCTCATTTAGGCTCCACCTAGATCTGTGGGCATATGGGCTTGTCTCTGGGCCCATATTTGGTTTGAGAGTTTAACTCAGATGATGTTTTTCCTTTCTTAGCCTGACAGATGGTCCATTTACTGCTTTCATCGTTGAGGGGGGTGGTTATGGCTGCCTCTACTTCTTGAAATTTGTCTTCCCTCCGTCCCTCAAAACTGTGATGTGGAGGCAAGGCTTCCTTAATTGGAGCATTCCAGTAGTATAATTTCTTGTGGTCAATGTGTCTGGTTTGCCAGTCCAATCTCCTTCTTAGAAGAAGAGTCTTTTTGAGTTGACTGAGTTAAGGCTTCTGGAAAGTTGTGTACATCTGCTTCTGATGGGATCATGACTCTTTTTCCATCTGCCTGGTGCAGAAAGTCAGAGGACAGGGAACATGAAGGATATTTTTTTTCCGAAGGGTCCCATTCCTCAGTCAATTCTTTTCCCTTTCTTCTATACATGGGCATAGTTCAGACCTCTAGGAGGTTTTGGAATGTTGTATGGGCCTAGTCTAGGATGTCCACCCTTTCCTTATGGGCCACCTTCTGTCTCCCTTAAGATGCCTGGCCAAGACCCTTTTTTTCCTAGGTCCTGACAGCTTCTGTTTTGACCCATTAGGAGGGAAGCATTCTTAGTTGGCTTGAGCAGAACTTACTCTCCAGACAGATGGAGTGGTACCTTGTTCACCACTCTTGCCACTACTAATCACCCACCAGAGAATGAAAAACAACAATAAAAATATGGTCTGATCCCATCCATACCTGTAAATATGAAATTAGTTAAAAAAATGATATGTTTTAAACATCAGTAAGTTCAGAAGAAGAGTATTCCATGTTGTTGGTATCAGTTTATGTAGAGCTGTTTGGCAAGCCACAAGAATAATATGTGGTTATTCAAATTTGAGAGTGTTAATATTATGGAATAAGTCTGGGTTTCAGGAACTTGGCAGCATTGTGGTAAGCAATTTTGCTCATGAAGAGGCAATATGCAAAGTGTGTGCAATTCAGAGATACACATACCGCTAATGAGGAATGCTGAGAAGCGGTGACTATGGTATATGCTACTGGTCGGTAATGAGCAACAATATTAAAATCAGTAGGACTGTGTATGCTAATGAGGCAAACAAAGACAGTGGAGCAATTCCTAAATGTATAAATGGAGATGTGCAGAGCTATAACACTAAATGGGAACTGACAAATCTCAATGTTTTTGCAAAAGAATCATGAAAAAAATAGGGATTGAAACAGCATTAGTTAATTTATATCTGAAAGAAGCTTTTCTTGCTACTACAAGCCACAGTGCTGCAAGGTGTCACAACTGAAGACATCATGTCATCCAGCCATGCTTAACATTTCATGCAGTCCATGTCACTGACATTATGGACCAGTACTGTGTGGGTTAGAACAGCATGTAAAACATTGTGGGCATGGGTCAGCCTCACCTTCAGCCTTATGGGATTCATGGAGTACCTATCCAGTGGACACAAAGGCATGTGCAACTTTATGTGTACTTAATACAGAGATCTTTCAGTGACCTGCTTGGGACACATTATAGGTATCTCAGGCATCTGCCTTGAGAATACTCCATCACTTTCTGAAGGCCATGCTGCAGCATGTGGAAGAGCATGTGAGGTTCCCATGTTCCCCAGAGGAGAGAGGGAGCACCATTTATTTTTGAACTAGCTTTTCTGCCCTTGTTTCATAGGAATCCCCAGTAGTGTGCTTGCATTCCCCCCAGCAAAGGTTTTATTGTGTGTCTTGGCCAACCTCCAGTAAATTAAAGGCTGTCTGGTTGCCCTGGACTGTGAGACCCTGCATCGGTGGAACACTAAAATGCTTTCAGCTACACTAGTTCCCCCAGCAAAAGTTTTATTCTGTGTCTTGGCCAACCTCCAATAAATCAAAGCCTGTCTGGTTGCCCTGCACTGAGAGACCCTGCGTCGGTGAAACACTACGCTACACTAGTTCCACCCAGCAAAAGTTTTATTCTGTGCCTTGGCCAACCTCCAATAAATCAAAGCCTGTCTGGTTGCCCTGCACTGAGAGACCCTGCGTCGGTGGAACACTAAAGTGCTTTCAGCTACACTAGTTCCCCCCAGCAAAAGTTTTATTGTGTCTTGGCCAACCTCCAATAAATCAAAGGCTGTCTGGTTTCCCTGCACTGTGAGACCCTGGGTCAGTGGAACACTAAAGTACTTTCAGCTACATCAGTGTAGTTGTATTTAATCTGTCCTCTAAACTGAAGACGTTTTTCTATAGTCTTTTACTATAAGCGGGCGCACTACTGGTCCCCCCCCCATTTTTTCTCTTCTTATTGTACTCCTATGTCAATTACTTAAAACTACTGTCTTTCTCTTGGAAAAGGTTTACCTATGTACCTGCAGCCCATACTTCAATTGTTTTTGACTGTAGAAATAGTGGTCTTTTTCACCACACTGTACTAGATTAGTAACACAAGATTTGTAGTTATGAGAAAGATACTGTACTACACTGACCTGAAATTGATTGAGCTTGGTTTCCTAGATTGTTTTCTTAGCAGCTGGCCTAGTCCAGTTTTTCTGGCTCACAACCTTTTACTTTGTGTCTATCTCCCACCACCTTGAACCTGCGGTTCCATATTAGAAGACCGAAGACGCATTGTTTCGAATGCATCTTGGTCTAACTCAAAAGCTTGAAACTGCAAAATATCGAAGCAGCTTTTAAGCAAATTCTTTCCCTGGGAAAGAATTTGCTTGGCTGCTTCATTACTTTGCCGTTTTTGGCACTGTAGTGCGGTTTCAGAGTTGGTATATTTAAGTGGAGGGGAGGTGGGGGGAGAAGCTCCCCATTTAATGTAATGTTTAAAGTATTTTAATTTTTTTTTGTTGGAACAGCGATTTGTTTTCCCTAGGGGAAAAAAAATCTCTGTTCTGACAATTCGAAATTGTAAGCTTTCGCTTACATAGGGTCAATCACCGTTCGCTTTTTTAAGTGTTCGGTGATCTAATATAGACCCGAACCTGCACACCTCCCTCCCACTCCTGCTTAATTATAGAGGAATCAAAAACCTAATGTAGAAATGCACCATCTTTTGACTTAGCTTTTCTGCCCTTGCTTCATAGGAAACCCCAGTAGTGTACTCGCATATACCATTCATTTTTAAATAGTACTCTGTTGACTCATAATTTACTGCATGTCCCTTTCTAAAACCCCTGGCATAACTACATTATCTTCCTACTGCTCAGTGAACTGCAACTCCCTGTTTTTAAAGAAAAATAAAAACAGAAAAGACTTTTTTTCTCTTTAGAATCTAGCTTGTCTAATTTCCCTTAAATCTAGCTGTTTATCTTCGTCAGACACTAGATTGTACTGGCTGATTTTTTTTTTTTTTTGTACTTTGTCCCAGGTGTACCCCGCTGTGCTTGGGCTTACTTCGCTCCCCATCCACACCCATATCATTTCCTTTATACCTAACCACAGGTCCCTCCCAAACATCAAACTCCTCCCCTTCCTGTTACACAAGCTAACATCCTCTACAGACTCTCCCTACTTTACAACTCCTCCCCAAACTCTCAATCAACTCACCCTATTAAAGCCCTCTCCTCCTTTTCAAACATGCCAGACTTAATCATTCCCCGTCATACTTCTACCTGCACTGCTCCTCCTATACAACATAACATCACCTCACACACTCATAACCCCTATACATAAAGCCCCCACTTACCCAAGCTGCTTCCTCAGCAACCCATACTCATCTCTGCATCTATCCTTCCAATGAATATATGACTTCGTAAAATAAAAACTCCTCCTTTCAACCATAGTATATCTATGTATAAAACAAAATCATTTCACAACTACCCACAAAAAATGAAAGCTTATGACTTCCCAAGGACTCTGCTCTTGTCAGGTGATATACACCCAAACCATGGTCCTACTGCTATTCATAACACCCCACAAAATATCATTCCCAATTCTAATCAACCATCCATACCAAAAAAGAAAATCTCCTTCTATTCTATCAATACTCAAAGTATGCTTAACAAACAAAGCCAATTTCATGCTTGGGTATCTCTTCATAACCCAGACATTATTACTGTCACAGAAACTTGGATTAAACCTCAAAACCAAGATAAAGACATTCTTCCTCCAGGTTATAATATAGTACGCCAAGATCCGTTAAAGAAAAAAAGTAGAGGTGTTGCTTTAGTTTACTCTAACTACCTCACTCTCTCCCTTTCTGAAAAACCAATTCCCTCCTTTACACCTGCTGAACTACTAATAGCAAACCTCAAACCCAGTGATTTTTACTACCATCACAGTAGTAGCCATATACATTCCACCAGGGCACGACATCCCCTTAATGGAAAGTATACTATCGTATCTCTCCCTAAATTTCCCTAATGAAACTATCCTTCTTGGGGACGTAAACATTAATTGGCATAACCTTAATAATCCAAACCCTCCATAACACATAAACCTCCATGGATTTACATAACTAATCTCCATACCTACCCATACTAATAACTCTCATTCTTCAAGCTCCTTGATAGATTCGATACTTGCTTTTAACCCCAGCAAATACCATAACCCTGAAACTCTACCAGATACCCTGAGCGACCACTCACCTATAAAAGTGCTACGGTACATTACCCACCTCTCCAAACCACACCGGCTTATCACCTGCCGCAAACATTCAACCTTTAACCCAGGCACTTTTAAAAACCTCCTGTCTATAATTAACTGGAATTTCCTTACTCAGCTGTCACTCAACAAAGCAGTAAATGCCTTCAACTCAACTTTCCTAAATATTTTAAATTATCTAGCCCCACTGAGAAAAGTTTGATTAAAGACAAAATTTCACCCTGGCTAACTAAAACCAGCTGTATACTTATGAAATCTAGAGATAGGGCATGGAAAACATGGGTACAAACCAAACTTCCAGCTGACCTCCTAAAGTATAAAGAACTTAGAAATCAGACAAAAAAACTTACCAATAAAGACAAAAAATACTTTTATTGTAATCCCCCAAAAACAATAAAATCTGATCCAAAAAATTTTTGGAATGCTATAAACCAAATACTACATCCAGGTAACCCAACTTCACCAAACCCATGCCCTGACAAGTCACCTATAGAAACTGCCAATACCTTTCAACACCTACTTTATCGAATCCACTTTCAAATTGTTTAACTCCAACCTCTCAAACAACACTTCAGACCTCCCTATACACCCCTCAATCACTATGTCAGTAAACTCCTCTCTCAAACCTGTCTCCACTGACTATATCAGAACTCTACTCTCAAAGCTCAAACCATGGTCTGTATCAGCAGACAATATTCACTCCTACTTTCTCCAAATTGCTGCACACTCCCTTGCTATACTAATCAAGCGGTCCATCTCTGAGACTAAAGTTCCTTCTGTCTGGAAGCAGTGTTACACACTTCCTATTCATAATGGAGGTAACTCCACAGAAATATGTAATTTCAGACCTATTGCTATCCTCTCCCCTCTCTCCAAAATTTTTGAGAAACATATACACAAACAACACAGCACAGCTTCCATTTCAAGCATAGTACAACCACATCTCTACTATCATTTCTCACCACCTTAGCCCTGGCTAAAGATGATCACAAACTCATATCCCGTCTATTCCTTGACCTTTCTAAGGCTTTTGACACTGTCTCACACACTCTGCTACTTAGTAAACTTGTAGACATAAACTTCTCCCCTGATAAAGTTGCATGGTTCTCTAGCTATCTCTCTGATAGGCTGCAGTCATTACGATGGGACTCAGCACTATCTACCCCTCTCTCATTAAGAACTGGTGTTCCCCAAGGTTCCATTCTTGAACCTCTACTCTTTAACATCTTCACCAACTCACTCCACTCCTCTTGTCCTCATTCTAACATTGTCCAATACGCGGATAACTCTACGGTCATAACTATTGCTAGTTCCCCCTTAGAACCCCTAACAAATACCCAGACATCTTTCAACTCAGTAAAGACATGGCTCAATAATAATCAGCTCATCCTCAACCCTAAGAAAACAAAATTCTTACTGTTTCTACCTAAATCTGCAAATCACATTAAACTTTCCTTCTCCATAAGGTCCCTAAACATTACTGCTATAGAAGTCGAAACTAGCACAAAACTCCTTGGCATTACCATTGACGACCAACTAAAATTCGATTTTTGCATTAATAATTGCATCAAAAAAAAAACACCAAAAGCTGGGACTAGTGTACAGGAACAACAAATTCCTAACTATTGAAGCTAGGATTTCTCTTACCCATGGCTATCTTCTACCATGCTTAATCTATTGTTCCCAGATACTCACAAATCTGAACTCCTCCCTACTTAGCAAATTAGAATCAACCTACCACAAAGTAGCTAGATTTGCAGCTCAACAAACATATACATCTCACCACTGTCTTTTCCTAAAATACCTGAACTGGCCCGAACTACCTCACCTGTTCCTACAATCTCATCTCCAGATCATACACTCCATCATGTATCAGTCTGATTTCTGCCCATGTCTATCTTCTCTCATCTCTCACTACTCCCCTACCAGACTTCTCCGAAGCTCAACCCAAGACCTACTAAAAATCCATAAACCCAAATCCAGCGCAGGGTGCAACTTATATAGCTACCATCCCTCTCTTGCATGGTACAAACTCCCACTAGAAGTAAGGTCCCTGACTCACCCCAAACAATTTAAACTAGCAACCAAAGACCACTTTAAAAAACACTGGTCCTGCCATTATACTCACCCTCCCTGATTATCACCTGCCTTTTATAGTACAGTCAAACTAACTTACTAAAACTTACCATTAACTACTTCATCCTGTGCAACTTTCAAAGTTTCTTCTATACTCTGCTCCCTGAAATTCCTATGCAATCTTTTAAGCTTATGTAATCTCTTAAGTTTCTGCTACTCTGCATACAAAACCTTATATTTACTCAACTCTCTTTTAAACCAAAACATACAACTTATTCAACTTCTAATATTCTCTTTTTTGTTTATAGTACTATTTTATCTGTCAACAATATACATATATGTAGCTTAAGTATTTTAACTACCAAAATTCTCTATTGCTATTTTTATGGAAATGTATCTGTATTACTATTTTTATTGCATTATATATCTTTGGAACTTTTCTCACCGGGCCTCCGCTGAAAAAGGGCAATAGCTTAGCCGGACACTCCCAGTCAACAAATGTGAAATAAAAATAAAATAAATAATAAATAAATAAAATGTAGCACATTCCAGGTACAGTAGACTGCACCCACGTTAAAGTAAAGGTGCCAGATGGGGAACTGTGAAGGAGGTATGCGAACCACTAAGGGTATCACTCCATCATTTGCCATGTGGTCTGTAATACACAGGGCATCATCTGCAGTGTGTTTGCAGACCAACTAGGCACTTATCATGACTACCACATATGGCACAGTTGTTACTGGTACCAATAGTTTGCCTGGGTAACTTCCCTGTGGAGGGATGCTAGATAGGTCTTGGAAACCTGGTTAATGACGCCTTTTGTAAATCCACAGAATGAAGCAGAACAGGGTTACAGCTATGCCCATTCACAAACAAGCATCTTTGTAGAGCATGTGTTTGGTCTGAAGAAGAGGGGGCAGTTGCAGGAGGAGCATTCCCCAGCACACCATGTAGTTGAAGCAGAGACAGATAAGGTGTCATTGGAGAGGCCAGCAACAGGGACTGAACATGCTAGATAGGGGTGGGTGCAGTATGCTGTGGCTTTGACAGAGGAGCAGTGACTTGCGCATAGCTATGACCCATAGTAAAATAAATACACTACAGTAAAAGTGATGCATCCCATCCCAATAACAGGATGTGCTTACCCATGCATCTGCAGCCAAAGTAACATTGTACAAAGGGCAGAGCACAGTTATCATCATTCTCATAGATGGGGAAGAAAGCATATGTGGAAGCCTTTTACAGGAAAACATGCGAGTCCTGAGGACAATTAAATACAACACTGTGCTTGTGTGTAGGAGCTTTGATTGTGTGTGTTGGGGGGGTGTTAATATAAAAGACTTTTTGAAGGGCTAGTTTCACTGAAAGTCTGCATGTGCGATGTAATGGGGTTTGTGGTGGTGTGAGTATATATCTGTTGCGACACAGCCTCAGCAGTAATAGCAGCACTGTGGCTCAATCTACTAGACAGGTCCAGGGCAACCATGGTAGAGGGTTGAGTATCTCATGCATACATCCACCCATGTCACCAGCCTGTACCAGGAGATGCACTAGTTGTACCATGGTTCCGGCTAGATGTCGGTGAGATGCATGAACAAAGGCCATAATCAGTTATGCCACCAAAGTGACTGCCATGACACTGGGGACATTCTCCCCTGGCTATAGACACCTCCACGACAGATGTAGCTGTGAAAGTGCTAGTGCTGCTTGACAGTGAGCTCTCTCTCTCTCCCCCCACCTTCATATTGTTCTTTCCTTAAGTTTTCACCTTATATTCTTTGCTCTGCCAGCTTCCCCTTTTTCATCACTTTCCTGTATTATCATTTCTACCTTTTAATTTGATAAAAAAATAGATGAGTACACCTATGTTATGGCCATTTAAGGCTTCCACATGACTTGTGTTTTTTGCCGCTACTGTGTGCATACGATCATGCAGATCCACCTGTAGGTGCATACACAAGTGATGTTCAATGTTTTTTGTTATTCTTTATGGCCACACCTCAGTACTTTGTTGAAGCCATGAGCATGATAGTTGATAAGCTTACCTTTCCACACTGAGTTTCCCCACGCTTCATTTTTAATGAGCTCCAAGCCTCTTTGTGTAGATAGAGTGGCAGGCTAGCCACAACCATGAACACTGTTTCTGAATCTCAGCTTGACTAAGTTATGTTGTCAAGTTAGTGTGTTGACAAGGGGAGGGCAGTAATGGTCATTCAGTAGTTTAAATGTAATAGTGTTAAGCAGGTATGTTGCTGTGGCTGCAGTAGGTAATCATTTAGCCTTTTGAATGGTAAAGCAGTGATGGTGGCAGATGTAGCAAGATTTATAAATTTCAGAATACTACTAATGGAAATCTGGCCAGGATATTGGGGAACTTTTGTTACTCTTTTTGATAGATGCTGTGAAATCCTTTACATCCACCTGAGTTACCACCAACTCAGGCAGATGGGACCTCAGTTTAACTTGTCATCTGAAGGATGGCACACTCAAGAGTGCAGCACCCACCTTATGCTGCACTACAGTGTCAGCAATCAATCTACTAGGTGTGAAAATAGAACCCACAGACATCTGCACCAAAGGAGAGTGTGATTCCTGTTGTGCCACTGACTGGTTTGTTGGTGTGTGTGTTTGTGTGGGGGGGGGTTAGTAATGAGTAAAGCATATGCAGTTCTTGGTATAAGGACATTAATAGCAATAATAACAATAATAATTATTATTAATGATGGTCAGCTATTTCATATGCCCACTTGAGATGTAAGAAAGTACTAGTAAGTAGACCATCATCCATACTGCTGATTGGTTATTGGTACAGTACAGTTCGGGAATTCTAACTGGGGCAAAACTGCGCTGCCTGTCCATAATGTAATTAGAAATTCTAGTATAACTTAGCCTTTTTTTTTTTTTGAAAGATTTCAGTAAAGGACAGGAACTGCAATTAGTCTATAACCACCCACTGAGGTGGGCATCAGAGAGTGTTTAAAACTGTGTGGTGTGTTATTTATCATACTACATATAATATGTTAAAGTTAAAGGACAGTCTGAACAAAATTCGTCAGGAATCCAAGTAATTCCATTTTGTTTTTTTTTAATGAAGAAATAAATTGTGTCCAAGCCTTTGTGTTCAAAGTTGGCAAAATAATAGTTCGCAGTCATCTGAGAAGGCAAATACTTGTGAGGATACATGAACCACATCTGAAAACAGTACAATGGATGAGCAAAAGATGTAATGTTTTGGCCAGTGAGTTTGACTCATGTAGAAGTAGTACTGCAGATACATGCCACCTGCAGTGCATACTATAGCCACAGATCAGAGGAGAAGGCAATAGCTTATGCAGTATTAGATCACTCATGGAGTTGAGTTGGCACAGATTTGTTCTTGTTCTAATGAAGCCATATATCTCGTATGTATAGATTTCAAGTTGCTTGAAATCAAACTGAAGGACACAGCAAGTGCAAGAGTGACTCATGCATTAAAGTTTTTACTTACCACACATAAAATACCTAATGTTTTCATCATCATTATCCCCTTTCGGTTGTTCCCGTTAGGGGTCGCCACAGTGGATCACCTGATGTTCTTCGTCTTCCATTGCTGCAGTCCTTACTATTGGGTATAGTCCGCATCCAGTCGGCCCGAATACCAGAGTATAAGGCTGACGTCGGTCAGGGCGCATTAGACTGACGTCAGTACGTCAGGGTACTAATGCGCATGACCGGCGTCATATCCTCAGTCTTTTTTGCCGCGTGATCCGATGCAGAAGCAGTTTTGCGAGTGCAGGTTGGCGTTCTGAAATATTTCCGAAACCGGAGTTTCAGACCGAATCAGAGTTGGCTAAGTACCCCGTTGGGGAACATTTTGGTTTTTCTTGCCTCAGTATTTAACCGGATGTCAGAAAAGTGAATAACTGTATTTCTTGTGGGAAACAAATACCTCATAGGGATTACCATACATTATGTATACCTTGTTTAGGGCCTGAGCACGACGTTGTTGGTTGCCGCTCTTGTGCTAAGTTTAACAAACGCACTATTAAGAGGAGGTTAGACTGTGCCAGATTAGTGTTTGGGAAGCGTTGCAATTATAAAATGCCGGCGGATGCTCAGACACCCGCTTCATCCAAGAAGCGCAAGGACAAAACAGCGAAGCCTAGGGTTGATGAACCGGCAGTCCCAGACGTGTTCTTTAGATGGCTCAGTGGAGCCAGAGGTTTTGCCAGGAGTTTCTATAGAGTCTCAGGCAGAAACTTTACTGTTACAGGATGTACCTCTCAGGAGGCAGGCCAGGCTGAGGGGCTTCTCAGGTAACTATTCTTCCCTCTCTTCCCAAAGTAGTTAGAGCCTCTCCTTCTGTTGCCAAAACTTCTTTAGAGGTAGGCCAACTTCAGCTTCAGTAGGGGCTTCTCCTAGCCTTCGGGTTCTGTACCTAAGAAACATATGCTTAAAATGGCAGAAGATTTGATTACTATGATTAGAGGTTCTATGGGCCCTCCTAATAAGAGGCCTAGAGTGGAACCAGAGTTTGACAGTTTTGAACAGGGTTCAGGGCTTCTGAATCTTCTGGAAGATTTGCAGGAGTATCCTCATTATTCTGATTCTGATGTGGATGATGCCACTCGGGCTTCTCCTCCTGAGGATTTTTCATTTTCAGAGACTCTGCATTCCATGAGGGAGCACTTTAAATGGGAAGGCCAGGATTACTCTGATTCCAGGAAGAGGCTTAGGGAATTCTTGTTTTTACCCCAGCATAGGCCCTTAGCTATACCTCCTGTGTTGAATGTGGTGGAAGATGTTTTTGCAGAGGCTTCCCTGAACCCTGATTCTTTGCCTCCTGCTCCTGTTAAACCTGATAGGTACTAAAGGTTCCCGAAGCTCATAAGTATTTGTTTAAGAGTCCTAGGGCGGACCCAGAAACTGTTTCTCAGGGGCCTAAAGGTGTTAAGGCCTCTGTGGTTAAAAATCCTGTTCCCACTGACAAAGAGGCAAGGGCGTTAGATAGGTGGGGTAAGAAAGTGTATACTTCTTCCACTCTAGCCATGAGAGCGTTGAATTGTCAGTTTCACATGCTGAAATTTCAAAATTATCTCCTTTCACAATTGAAATCTAAGGTGGATGCTTTGGCGGAAGGTATTGATTGTAAAGACTTGCTGGATTTAGTTTATGTGTCTGAACAAGTGGGCAAGCATTCTTTGCAATGTGGTTTTGATGCTGTGCAGGCCTCCTCGAGGGTGGCTGCCACTAGTTCTGTTCTTCGCAGGCATGCCTGGTTGAGGGATCAAAATTTGGCTGAGCATGTTAAGACAAGGATTTTGGATGCTCCTTTACAGTCTGATGTGTTGTTTGGTTCACCTGTGGAAGCAGTTTTAAAGAAAATGGAGGACAAAGCTAAGTCTATGCAAACTGTTAAAGATTTTTGCAGGTACAGCCACCAAGTTTAGTAGAAATTGGCCTGCTAAGGGGTGGACATATCCTGCTTATGATTCCCAGTCTAGGGGTAGGTCTAGACGTGGTAGGGGCAGGGCTCAAGGTTCTTTTAGGCCTAGAACAGGAGTTCACCTGCTCAGACTTCTGGTGAGGGCAGGGGTCAGTCCTTTCGTAAACAGACCCAATGACCTGCCTTTTCAACTGCCAGTAGATTCTCGCCTGGCAGCTCCTTTGGAAGGACAACTGTCTCTTTTCAAAGGAAATTGGGATTTAATTACTCAAGACAGATGGGTGTTGGACATCATTCTACCAGTCCCTGTGTCAGAAAGGGGCCTAGGATTTTATTCTCGATGTTCCTAGTACCAGAGAAGGGGAACACGTGGAGACTGCTTTTGGATTTATCTCTCCTCAACACTTATCTGGACATTCCCAAGTTCAAGATGTTGACGTTACAACAGCTTTTACCCCTGCTGGGCAAAGATCACTAGATGGTAACTTTAGATCTCAAGGAAGCTTACCTTCATGTGCATATCAGGCTAAGTTACAGGAAGTATCTGCGGTTTCAAGCTGGAGATTCTCATTATCAGTTCTCTGCATTGCCCTTTGGCTTATCTACTGCGCCCAGAGTATTCACAAAGGTTCTGGCTCCAGTGATAGCTTACTTCAGGCTACAAGGACTTCAAATCTATCCTTATTTAGACGACTGCCTGATTCTGGCTCAAGAAAAGGAAGACCTTCTACAGCATCTGGAATATCTTATAGCAGTGCTAAGATGCCTAGGGTATTCTGTGAACGAAATAAAGTCCAGTCTAGTACCCTCTCAAGACATGTGCTTTCTGGGTGTGAGACTGAATACAGCAGCCCAGATGGCCCTTTTAACCCCGGACAAACAAAAGAGTCTGTCACTTTACTTCCATCAACTATCTCATCAGTCCGTGCTGACTGCAGAGACAGTCCTTCAAGCATTAGGGTTCATGGCATCTTATATTCTGGTGCTTCCCAATGCCAAACTGCATATGAGGAAGTTACAATGGTATCTCAAAAATGTATGGACACAGCACTGCCAGGATTTAGACACTGTCATTCAAATAATACCTTGCCTTCAAAGAGTATTTTGTGGTGGGCTCAGGAATGTCACCTAAACAAGGGACTCTCTGTGACCCGGCCAGAGGCGAGTCAGATTTTACCGACAGATGCCTCAGACATTGCTTGGGGAGCTCATCTAAATGTAAAGTGGATACAAGACAAGTGGCCTGCCAGACTACAGCATCTACATATCAACATAAAGGAGATGTTAGCAGTCCAGTTCGCATTGCTGGCTTTCAAGGAGTTACTTCTTCCAGGGCAGGTGTTGATTCTAACAGACAACACAACTGTCATGTGGTACTTCAACGAACAAGGGCGAACACATTCTTATCCTCTATGCAGGCATGCAATGATTTTATGGGAGACTGCGCTACGCTTGCACCTAACTCTTCAGGCAAGGTTTCTGCCAGGAGCACAGAACTCCTTAGCAGATGTGTTAAGCAGACAAATCATGGATTCCCACAAGTGGAAACTGGATCTTCATGTATTTCAGAAATTGACAGTGTCATGGGGAACTCCAGACATAGATCTGTTCGCTTCTCCACTAAACCACCAGCTGCCACAGTTTTGCACAAAGGGGTTTCATCACACAGCTTGGAAAGTGGATGCTCTGTCTTTCAGTTGGACAAACCTTCATCTGTATGCCTTTCCACCTCTGCCTCTTCTTCCAAAGGTACTGTTAAAGGTCAGACAGGACAGGCCAAGGATGATTTTGATAGCTCCAGATTGGCCTCGGCAACACTGGTACCCTCTACTACGGAGTCTGGTAAAGAAGCCTCCATGGCCTTAACCTTTGATTCCACATCTGTTATCCCAGCAGGACGGTCATCTGCTCAATGTCAAGCTTCACTCTCTTCCTCTGACAGCCTGGCATATTCTGTGTTGAAACACAGCAGGTCTCAACTTCCTCAACAAGTTTTAAATGTGATTATGGAAGCTAGAAGACCTAGTACAAGGAAAGTGTACGCAGCAAAATGGAAGAGATTTTTATTTTGGAGTAAAGCAAAGAATTTGGAGATTTCTGAGCCTCATTTGAGTATGGCTCTTCAATATCTTACTGAGTTACTGGACAAGGGTCTGTCCTTCTCTTCCATCAAGATTCATGCTGCAGCAATCTCAGCTCACTATGATTGTGACCCACCATTGTTTTCGCATCCTTTGTTCAAGCAGTTTCTTAGAGGGGCTAAGAATATAAGACCCCACGTAGAGCTCCTACTCCTGCTTGGGATCTCAATTTTGTGTTGGAAAAACTTACTCTACAACCTTTTGAGCCTGCGGCTACTGCTGAATTGAAATATTTGTCATGGAAGACTGCTTTTTGTTGGCTATTACTTCTGCAAGAAGGGTGTCTGAGTTGCAGGCCCTTATGGCAGTCGAGCCCTTTTGATTTTCCATAAGGATAGGGTATCATTACGCACTAATCCTTCCTTTATGCCTAAGGTGGTTTCTAGTGTGGCTTTAAACCAAACTATTCATTTGCCTACCTTTTATGCAGACCCCCAAAATAAAGGGGAAAAGATTTTGCATACTTTAGATGTACACAGGCAATTGCGTTATTACTTAAGCAGGACTAAGGATTTTAGGCAGTCTCAGCAGTTGTTTGTTTCTTTTGCTTTGAGTTCGCAGGGCAAGCCTGTGTCAAAACAAACTATTTCTAGGTGGATTGGCTTTTGCATTGCATTTTGTTATTCCCATCATGGCAAGGAAGTTCCAGCTGGGGTTAGGCCTCATTCCACTAGGGCTACTGCCACTTCAACAGCATTTCTACGGGGGGTGGCAACTAAGGATATTTTGAAGCAGCTACTTGGAGTTCAGTGCATACTTTCTCTAAGCATTATCACCTTCCTATCTACTCTAAGTCTAGGGCTGGTTTTGCCACAGCTGTTTTGCAAGGCATGTTGTCAGCTCCTGCTTCTTTATGATTTGCCAGCCTCCCTTACCTCTGCTTTGGGATTCTACCCAATAGTAAGGACTGCAGCAATGGAAGACGAAGAACATAGTACAGTTTTGTACCTACCATAAATGTAGATGTTCGAGGATTCCATTGCTGCAGTCCAATTTACCCTCCCTCCTTCCCCTCTGTGTTTAGGGGTGGTTGTGTAGGTGATTTACCTGCTTATATTTTTGTATATATTGTTCATGTTTTGGTGCAGGTATTTTGGGCCTTGTCTTTTTAGGTTCTTCTGACATCTGGGGCAAGAAAAGACTGAGGATATGACGCCGGTCATGCGCATTAGTACCCTGACGTACTGACGTCAGTCTAATGCGCCCTGACCGACGTCAGCCTTATACTCTGGTATTCGGGCCGACTGGATGCGGACTATACCCAATAGTAAGGACTGCAGCAATGGAATCCTCGAACATCTACATTTATGGTAGGTACAAAACTGTACTTTTCCATTTATTCCTGTCCTCTGCATCTTGCTCTGTCACACCAACCACCTACATGTCCTCTCTTACCACATCCATAAACCTTATCTTAGGCCTTCTTCTTTTCCTGTTACCTGGTAGCTTCATCCTTATCATCTTTTTGCCAATATACTCAGCATCCCTCCTCAGCACATGTCCAAACCAACGTAATCTTACCTGTCTGGCTTTGTCTCCAAACTTTCCAACCTGGCTGACCCTCTAATGTACTTATTCCTAATCCTGTCCAACCTCGTCACACCCAGTGCAAATCTTAACATCTTTAACTCTGCCACATCCAGCTCAAACTCCTGCCTTCTGTCTCCAACCCATATAACATAGCTGGTCTTACTATCCTCTTGTAGACCTTCCCTTTCACTCTTACAGGTACTTGTCTGTCACAAATCACTCCTGACACTCTTCTCCACCCACTCCATCCTGCCTGTACTTTCTTCTTCACCTCTCTTCCACACTCACCGTTACTCTGAACTATTGACCCCAAGTATTTAAACTCATCCACCTTCGCCACCTCTACTCCTTGCATCCTCACCATTCCTCTGTCCTCCCTCTCATTCACACGCATATATTCTGTCTTAGTCCTGCTGACCTTCATTCCTCTTCTCTCTAGAGCATATCTCCATCTCTCCAGGGTCTCCTCCACCTGTTCCCTACTCACTACAGATTACAATGTCATCTGCAAACATCATAGTCCACGGGGACTGCTCTCTGATCTCGTCTGTCAACCTGTCCATCACCATTGCAAATAAGAAAGGGCTCAGAGCTGATCCTTGATGTAACCCCACCTCCACCTTAAATGCATCCGTCACTCCCACCGCAGACCTCACTGCTGTCACACTACCCTTGTACATATCCTGCACCACTCTTACATACTTCTCTGACACTCCTGACTTCCTCATACAATACCACAACTCCTCTCTAGGCACCCTGTCATATGCTTTCTCTAAGTCTACAAAAACACAATGCAACTCCTTCTGACATTCTCTGTACTTCTCCATCAACACTTTCAGAGCAAACATCTCATCTGTAGTGCCCTTTCCCAGCATGAAACCATACTGCTGATCACTAATCATCACATCCTTTCTTAACCTAGCTTCCACTACTCTTTCCCATAACTTCATGCTGTGACTGATCAATTAATCCCTCTGTAGTTACTGCAGCTCTACACATCATCCTTATTCTTAAAAGTCAGTACCAAATCACTTTTTCTCCATTCCTCAGGCATCCTCTCACTTTCTAAGATTTCATTAAACAATCTGGTTAAAAACTCCAGTGCCATTTCACCTAAACACTTCCATGCTTCCACAGGTATGTCATCTGGGCCAACACCCTTTCTATTCTTCATTCTCTTCATAGCTATCCTTACTTCCTCTTTGCTAATCCATTGTACTTCGTGATTCACTATCCCTACATCATCCAACCTTCTCTCCCTCTCATTCTCTTCATTCATCAACCCCTCAAAGTACTCTTTCCATCTCCTCAACACACTCTCCTCACTTGTGAGTATGTTTCCCTCATTATCCTTTATCACCTTTACCTACTGCACATCTTTTCTAGCTTGGTCCCTCTGTCTAGCCAATCGGTACAGGTCCTTTTCTCCCTCCTTAGTGTCCAACCTTTTATACAACTCTTCATATGCCTTATCCTTAGCCTCCGCCACCTCTCTATTTGCCATGCACCTCATCTCCTTATACTCCTGTCTACTTTCTTCATCTCTCTGACAATCGCACTTCTTTGCTAACCTCTTTGCCTGTATACTCTCCTGTACTTCCTCATTCCACCAGCATGTCTCCTTATCATCCTTCCTCTGTCCCGATGTGATACCAAGCACCTTTCTAGCCGTCTCCCTTACTAGCTCTGCTGTAGTTACCCAGCTATTTGGTAACTCTTCACTGCCAACCGAGTGCCTGTCTTAACTCATCCCTGAACTCCTCCTCACAATTACCCTTTTTCAGTTTCCACCATTTGATCCTTGGTGCTGCCCTCACACTCCTCCTCCTCTTCTTGATCACTAACGTCATCCTACAAACCACCATCCTATGCTGCCTAACTACACTTTCGCCGTTCACCACTTTACAGTCTCCAATCTCCTTCAGACTGGCCCTCCTACATAAGATATAATCCACCTGTGTGCATCTTCCTCCACTCTTGTATGTCACCCTATGCTCCTCCCTCTTGTTAAAATACATATTCACCACAGCCATGTCCATCATTTTCACAAAATCGACTACCATCTGACCTTCTGCATTCCTTTGTTTAACACCATACCTACCCATCACTTCCTCATCCCCTCTGTTCCCTTCACCAACATGCCCATTGAAATCTGTTCCAATCACCACTCTCTCACCCTTGGGTACAGTCATTACTAATTCGTCCAATTCACTCCAAAATTTTTCTTTCTCATCCATTGCACACCCAACTTGTGGAACATATGCACTAACAACATTCATTATTACACCATCAATTTCTAGCTTCATAAACATCACTCTGTCTGACACTCTTTTCACCTCCAAAACGCTCTTCGCATACTGTTCCTTCAGAATAACTCCTACGCCATTTCTCCTCCCATCCACACCATGATAAAACAACTTGAACCCACCTCCGATACACCTAGCCTTACTCCCCTTCCATCTGATCTCTTGCACACACAATATACCAACCTTCCTTCTGTCCATCATATCAGCCAGCTCTCTCCCTATACCAGTAATACTGCCAACATTCAAAGTTCCGACCCTCACTACCACAGTCCTAGCCTTTCTCCTCTCTTCCTGCCTTCGGCCAATGCCTTCCGCCTCTTCTCCTCCTTCGGCCAGCAGTAGCCCAATTTCCGCCAGCACCCTGTTGGCTAACAGTACTGGTGGCGGTCGTTGTTAATCCGGGCCTCGACCGATCCGGTATGGAAATATTTACTGGTGACTGCATGAAATGATTAATATTGTCATAACCTACTTTAACCTGCAGCACAAAGTTCAGGAATTCAGCAAATTTGCACATGAGCCAAAGTTCAGGCATGTCACAAGTCTATTTATTGTGATGAGCAGGGAAAATTGGAATGAACTATCTAAACACTAAAATAAATCTTTTGAGGAAGAGGAGTATCAAAAGCCTTGGAGTGTCATCTTGTAGTTTGGAATATAGGAATACGCTTACAAGGATTTCATCTGTCACCGGCTTAGTTGTTGATTGGCAGAAATTTAAAAAAAGCAAATGACCTATTTCAGTTGCATTACTGATTCACAGAAATCATTATGAAATAAAGGAGAAGCTGGAAAGAAATCAAAAGGTAAAGAGAGAGAGGGAGAAATACTTCTGTGACAGAAACTGCAGATAAGTACAGATTTACAAACAAGGGGCAGAGTAATAGTAAAGAAGCCATGAGAATATTTCCATCCTGAAGCTGAAGTTAGTAAAGCAGCCAAACCAAGATCCTGTGTTGCTCACTGGGAGAATAAAAAGCTGTATAGCGGGAAGTGTAGAGAGTTTTATAAGGGAAACATGTTAAAGTCAAAGTTTCAGGAATACAGGCCAGTCAAAAAAAAAAAAAAGCAAAGCGGAGGCTGTTTCACCGGGATTTTAACTGGCAGTGCGGGACTCGGGATTGGGCTGCTGATCCTGGGAGAGTCCCGCTCAAATAGGGATGTCTGCCAACCCTGGCCATTCCTGACTAATGTCGACACAAGCCCTGTTTGCTAGTGGTGCACTTAACTGTGAGGTTGTCTTCAAAACTTGATGACATGTTTGTCTGTTCTGTTTTGTTCCTGTGTTTGTATGTAACTTGCTGCATCCTCTACTTCCACTCCATGCTGTACCCACTTTCTCTTTTTCATTTTTCCTCCTATACTATATCTGAAGATAGACCTAGTCTCAAACTCCTTCCCCTACTCAAAGTAATCTTACCCTCAGATCATACTTCTAATGTTGTGCATCAGTCTCACTTTGTGTCCTACTACTCTAAACTTTCCTCGTCTTTTATGCTTCATTTTGACTGCCTCACTTAATGTGCTTCCTCTTGTCATTACGTGTCTCTCTCACTAGTCTAATATATGCAGTTTGTCATTTTTGTCTGTTATGTTTCTTAGCACAAAACTTTTGCTTGAAAGTCATATTTCACTCAAACCATGTAGTGTGTTCGATGATATTAAATTTTTATTCTATCATGCACTATTGCTTATAACATATTCTGTTGTAATATCATATACATCTGTTTTATGTAATTTTTAGTTAGACTAATGAAAATTGGAACTTTAATTACTATTATGCTGTATATTGTGTAACTGTAGAGTATTTCTCCCAGGGCCTCCCCTGAAAAGGGGCTCTTTTTGGCCCACTCAGACATTCCAGGTAAACAAATGTCAAATAAAAATAAACAGCTATATAACAGACATGCAGACAATCAGTAGCAAGAAAGGCATGAACTTCTTGCTTATTGTTAAGAAGCAACTGCCCATTGACAGATAACTTTGCCAGATGGCAGGCAGAATACATAATGTGATCACAAGTCTAACTAAAAGTAATCCAAAGCCACCATTCTCACCAGAGGTTCAGAATTCCTCCACTTGTAAAAAAAAAAACATCTAGTCTTTGCCCTTCTGAAGCAGAGAAAAACATGTATATTGTATTAACTATACATCTGCTGCATTCTGCCTCCACCATTCTAAAATGACCCACCTTTTCCAAATGCTTTTCATATTGTTAACAGTTATTGAGAATATTCATGTTTTGAAGTCTTAAAGTTTGTTCTTGTATCCCTTCTGTTTTATTTTGCAAACTAATAGATTTCTTATTTCACTCATCACTTTTGTCTTGCATAACATATGCACTTGCTTTGGTTAGTGCATTTTATTTGTTACTGACTTCTGTTTCTCTGTTTTTTATGAGAGTATTCATGACAGCTTTTTGTGTCTTTGGAGCTTATTCATGTAGCTGTCCATTATTTTCACTTTTCTTCCTGTTCCTGTACATATTCCACTCTGTTTCACTGTTTCTTTTCTGTTATCTCTGATGTCCAAGAGTGGCTGATAACAGTATAAGCTACAGTATTTTGTATATATGTATAGTTTATGGAAATAGTCATACCATGATAGCTATGTGTTATGTGTATGTCTTTGCTTTTTTATTTATTCATTTATTTATTTAACATTTGTTTACCAGGAAAGTCCAACTGGGACAGAGCCCATTTTCAGTGCAGATCTGGGGAGAAATGCTCCAGACACATGTTTGTGGAATGTGGGAGGAAACCGGAGCACCCAGAGGATACCCACATGAATGTGGGGAGGACGTGCAGACTCCACACAGAAGGCATTGCAGCTGAGAATTGAACCAGGGAACTTCTTGCTGTGAGGCAACAGCACTAACCGCTGCACCACTGCGCCGCCCAGTTTATGTATTTATTCTTTGCAGTCTAGTTGGAACAGCAAGATTTAGAATATCTGAACTGCTAAAATTAAAAATAGGAATGCATGAGGTAATAGGAATAATTCACTCATATCTGTTTTCATCTGAAAATGAGATTAGATTCTTGAGTTGTATGTGTGTGTGCATGTTTACAAGTGCAAATAACACTCATTGTCATTTTGGTAATACTGCTCACACTCCTGAAAAGCATTTCATTGCTGGCACCTAACTGATTTTGAGGTCATAGTTCTGGGTTCCATAGCTATTCGTTTGGTCTACATATCTTGTCATGATATGTCCTTTACACATTTTTATCCTTTGAGATGTTTTCTAAATTTATACTTACTTGAGAATGATAACTCTTTTTAATCAGAATACTACAAACAACGCAAGTTCTGAACTTTTTTCAAGAATCCTGAAAATGCCTCCATTAGGACACTTTCAAAAGGTACTATCATTTGTTGTTGCATTTCTGCGGAAGAGAGTATGTTTGTGTATCAGATGAGCTTGCATATCTGACTATAACATGATGTTCATCATGTTACACTGCTGCAGTCATTACACTTGGGTTATCCTGCCATCAGGCGGTCCCGCAGTCGGCCAGAGTTCCAAAGTCTTGGTCCGGTGTCTGTTGCTGTCATGTCTTCCCTGACGTCAGTGCCCCAGGGGTATACAAGATACATCCGACGCCATTTTCTTCAGTCTTTCTTGCCACGCGGTGCCCGAAGCAGAAGCAGTTCGCAAGTGCCGGTCAGCCGACTCCTGAGATTTTCAAAGTCGAATTTCAGATCCGAAGTATTCAATAAAGCCAAGTACCCCTTTGAGGAAACTTTTTTATTGCCTCAGACTGATGTCAGAAAAAGTTAATAATTGTATTTCTTGTGGGAAGCAAATACCTCATAAGGACTTCCACTCTTACTGTATTCCATGCCTAGGCCCTGATCACGACGTCACTAGTTGTTGGTTTTGTGCTAGATTTAACAAACGCACTATAAAAAGACGTTTTGAGTTTGCTCTACACTACTTTGGCCGAAGGTTCAATTACACTATGCCGTCGGATTAACCGACACCCTCATTACCGAAAAAAACGCAAAGACAAGGATAAAGACAGGCATCCGAGGTCCAAAATCGACGCCGAAACCTCTGCTACGCCAGTCGCCGGTTCTCAGTGAGGCACTTTCGCAGCCCCTGACACCCGCTACCTCAGAGCCACAGGCCGCTTCCGACTCCCATGTGGAGACAACTAGGCCTCTGGAAACTCAAGGTATTGGGCCTATGGAAACTAACCCCTCAGATGGGTCTGGAGCCACTGAGCAGGCATCGGCTTCTGAGGGTGTTTTCAGACCTTCACAACTTACTATTAAAACAGCTACCAAGACAAAAGTACCATTAAAGATAAAGAAATAAGTACAGCATTCTCCTGGACAGTCCTCCATGCCTAAGAAACAGATGCTTAAAATGGCCGAAGACCTCATTACTCTAATCAGGGGTTCCCATCCCCCTCCTGAGAAAAGGCCTAGGCAGGATACAGACTATGATTCCTCTGATCAGGTTTCCATTTCCTCTGATTCCTCTTCAGACCAGGGATATTCTTTAGCCCCCTATGAGGACTCTGATGCTGAAGAGTCTATCCCTTCAGCTTCTCCGCCTGAGGATTATTCTTTTGGGGAAACTTTGCATACCATGAGAGAGCATTTCCATTGGGAAAGTCAGGATTACTCTGATTCCAAGAAAAGGCTCAGGGATTTCCTTTTATTGCCTCAGCACAGGCCCCTGGCTATTCTGCCTGTACTAGATATTGTGAATGATGTGTTCTCTGAATCCAGCCTATCTCCTGATTCTTTGCCCCCTGCTCCAGCCAAGCCAGATAGGTATTGTAGAGTCCCTGACTCTCACAAGTTTCTTTACAAAAATCATTCTGCTGATCCAGAAACTATTTCCCAGGGTCTGAAAGGGGTTAAGGCTTCCATTGCAAAAAATCCAGTACCCTCTGACAGATTCCAGAGCTTTGGATAGATTGGGGAAGAAAGTATACACTTCTGCAACTTTAGCAGTAAGAGCTTTAAATTACCAGTTTCACATGCTGAAGTAACAACAATATTTAATGGCTCAGTTAAAACAGAAAATGCTTGCAAGTTCAGAATCTCCTGATTGCAAAGAAATGCAGGATTTATTGCATGCAGTTGAACAGGTGGGGAAACATACCCTGCAATGTGGTTTTGATTCTTTAGAGGCCTCTTGTAGGGCCGCAGTTACAGGTTCTGTGATTCAAAGACATGCTTGGTTAACAAAACAGAGTTTACCTGATCATGTTAAGGCAAAATTATTGGATGCTCCTTTACAGCATGATACCTTGTATGGTGTTAAGGCAGAAGAGGTGTTAAAGAAAATGGAGGATAAAGCTAAATCTATGCAAACAGTCAAGGATTTCTTACAGGTACAGCCACTTCGTTTTAGCAGAAATTGGCCAACTAAGAATTGGTCCTTTCCAGTGTCAGACAGGCCACAGAGAGGCAGATACAGACGCCCAAGAGGCAGATCTCAACCCCAAGGCTCAAACAGACAACTACAGTGGGGCGCCTCAACCCCAAAAGGAGGTGAGGACAAGTCTCAACCTTACAGGAAACAGTCACAATGACTTTCCCTTTCGTACGCCTAGCACTTCCCTGTTGGAAGCCCCCTTAGGGGGAAAACTAGCACTTTTTTCTCAAAACTGGCAAACAATCACCCAAGACAAATGGGTTCTGAATATTGTGACTCAAGGCTATAGGTTCCACTTTCATACTATACCAAGGCTAAAAGGAATGCCAGACCTGCCACAAAATCAATGGGCAGAGGCACAAAAACAAATTTCATCCCTCATGGACATGAGAGCTATTCAAAAAATACCACAACAGGAACAAGGACAAGGATTTTACTCAAGGCTCTTCCTGGTCCCCAGAAAGGACAAAGCCTGTTGGCCCATACTAGACCTTTCAATTCTGAATACTTACCTGGATATTCCGAAATTCAAAATGTTGACATTACAGCAGCTTCTACCCATGCTGGGCAAGAAGGCTTGGCTTGTTACTCTGGACCTCAAAGAGGCATACCTGCATGTCCCTATCAGACAAAATTGCAGAAGATACCTCAGATTCAAAGCTGGTACAATGCACTACCAATTCTCTGCACTGCCCTTTGGCTTATCTACTGCGCCCAGGGTCTTCACAAAGTGCCTGGCACCAGTAATTGCATTTTGCAGACAAAAAGGAATTCAAATAAATCCATACCTGGACGATTGTCTCATTCAAGCAGAGACAAAGGACATTCTTCTACAGCATCTGGCATTTGTAAAAAGGTTGCTAATTTCTCTAGGGTACACAGTAAATGAAAAGAAGTCAAAACTAGTGCCCTCACAACAGATTACATTCCCGGGTGCCAGCTTAAGTACAACGGCCCAGATGGCTTACCTCACACCAGACAAACAAGTTCAACTGACTCAATATTTTCAGTCACTGGCAAAAAAGTCCCATCTCCCTGCAAGAAAAATTCTGCAGGCTCTGGGATACACGGCATCATGCATAATACCATATGCCAGACTGCATATGAGGAAATTACAGTGGTATCTAAAAAGTGTTTGGAACCAACACTCTCACAGTTTAGAAGCAGTAATACCAATGATTCCCTGCCTGCATCAGGAGTTTCAATTGTGGGCACAGGCATGTCACCTAAACAAGGGTCAGCCTTTCACCCTACCCACAGCCAGGCAAACTCTAACAACAGATGCATTGGATTACACCCGGGGAGCACACATGGCAGGAAAATGCATTCAGGGCAAGTGGACCACAGACCAGATGCATCTTCACATAAATCAAAAAGAGATGTTGGCTGTTCAAAATGCCCTAACCGCTTTCAAGGACCTTCTGCATCCAGGATAATTACTACTAAAGACAGACAACACCACAGTAATGTGGTACATAAACAAGCAAGGGGGCACTCATTCTTATTCCCTGTGCAAGCAAGCCATGACCTTGTGGAACACAGCTCTTAACGTATCAAGTTCACCTACAAGCACAATTCCTGCCAGGAAAGAAAAATACTCTGGCAGACGATCTAAGCAGAAATATCATGGACCCTCACTAATGGAAATTGAATCCACAAATCTTCAACATGGTAACGCAAAAATGGGGATGCCCAGACATAGATCTTTTCGCCTCCCCACTGAATTGCCAACTACAAAAATTCTGCACAGGGACTTATCACAAACAAGCATGGAAAGTGGATGCTCTTTTGTTCAGCTGGAAAAACCTAAAAGTTTATGCCTTCCCGCCACTGCCTCTCCTTTCAAAGGTACTCCTAAAAGCCAGACAAGAAAAACCACAGATGATCCAGATTGCCACAGACTGGCCACGCCAGCACTGGTACCCTATCTTAAGGAACTTAGCTCAAGGCCCACCATGGATTTTGCCTCAAATTCCACACCTTCTGACTCAACAAAACAATCAGATCCTGCACGGTCAGCTCAAAACCCTGAACCTGGCTGCATGGCAGATTCATTAGTCAAACAGGCAACACCTCTCTCTAAAGCTGTTATGGATGTCATTTTGGAGGCCAGGTGGCCTAGCACCAGCAAAGCTTACTCAGACAAATGGAAGAGATTCTGCGCCTTGACCCTCTTATTCCAAACATTCCTCAGATTTTACAATACTTAACTGAGATGCTGGACAGAGGCCTATCCTTCTCATCAATTAAGATCCACACCTCTGCCATTTCAGCACATTACAACACGGATCCTCCTTTATTCTCTCACTCCTTGCTAAAGCAGTACCTCAGAGGGACTAAAAACATAAGACCGCCCCGGAGAGCACCAATACCAACTTGGGACCTCAATTTTGTTTTGGAAAAGCTGACCCTACCACCTTTTGAGCCAGCCAATACAGCCGAGCTAAAATTTTTATCATGGAAAACAGCTCTGCTCCTGGCAGTAACTTCAACATGAAGAGTCTCAGAGCTACAGGCATTAATGGCAGTGGAACCTTTTATAATTTTTCATCAGGACAGGGTTTCTTTAAGGACAAACCCTACCTTTATGCCAAAGGTAGTATCTAGTGTGGCTCTTAACCAAACCATCCATTTGCCAACTTTTTATCCAAACCCCCAGAATAAAGGGGAGAAACTTCTGCATTCTTTGGATATACACAGACAGCTATGCTTCTACTTGGAGAAAACCAAAGCTATCAGGAAAACTGAGCAGCTGTTTGTAGCATATGCTGCAGGATCACAGGGCAAGGCCATCTCAAAGCAGACAATATCCAAATGGATAGGACACTGTATTCGTTACTGCTACCCTCAGCATGGAAAATCAGTACCAAATAACATTAGGCCACATTCCACCAGGGCAATAGCCACTTCAACAGCCTTTCTCAGAGGAGTACCTACCAAGGAAATTTTGGAGGCTGCAACTTGGAGTTCAGTGCACACCTTCACCAAGCATTACCACTTGCCTCTTTACTCTAAATCCAGAGCAGGTTTTGCCACTGCAGTAATGCAGGGCCTCATAGCCAATCCTAATTCTTTATAGACCAGCCACCCAACCTTAGCTTTGGGATTCTACCCAAGTGTAATGACTGCAGCAGTGTAACATGATGAACATAGTACAGTTTTGTACCTACCATAAATGTAGATGTTCGAGTGCTCACACTGCTGCAGTCCAGGTTACCCTCCCTCCATCCCATCTGAACTAGCTGGGCTTACCTATGCCTTTCTATCCTTTACAACCTTTGTGGTGTATTTGCTTGTAACTGAAGGTATTGGTTTTATTTTGTATGTATATTTTTTATTACCAATATGTATTGCCTACCTACTGGGGGGCACCTGACATCTGGGGCAAGAAAAACTGAAGAAAATGGCTTCGGATGCATCTTAAATACCCCTGGCGCACTGACGTCAGGGAAGAAGCAACAGCAACCGACGCCGGACCAAGACTTTGGAACTCTGGCCGACTGCGGGGACTGCCTGACGGCAGGATAACCCAAGTGTAATGACTGCAGCAGTGTGAACACTCGAACATCTACATTTATAGTAGGTACAAAACTGTACTTTATGTTATGTAGTCCTATCTTGCCTCCATTATTACGTGTGGGTTTGGAGCCGATCCTCGGCTCCGACTCGGCCGCTTAGAAAGCCTGAAAATTTCTGATTGGCTCGTGGCTAATAGGTATCCCATGGTGCATGCGCACATTCCCCAGATCTTGTTTGCCGCGTCTTCAGTCGGAAGCTTCTTTTGGTTGGCCGTGGCTAAGTGATTTAATTCTTTATTATTACTGCTTAGGAGTTTTTTGCTTCGTGTGAAGTGTTATTCTGATTGCTGACAGTTTTAAAAAAATTCTTGGGCCTGTTGGCCTTTTGTGTGTGGTTCCCGTATGTGCGTGCTTTTACACTTGACCGTTTAACTTAGAGGTGCTAGTTTTCTCCTTTTTTCCTTCTTGCGCTAGGTTCATTTAAGTTAAAGAACCTAGTAAAACCACTTTATTTTTTGTTGTGAGTGTTGGGGCTAGATCTGCTTAAGTTAGAGGACCTAGTTCCTCTCTTGTTGTGTATGTGTGTTGGTCTTTCTCTACTGCCATTATGTCCAAAGAACATAAAGAGCATAAACAGTCAGGGTTTAAAAAGTGTACTAAATGTTCGCAAAAATGTCCATTACTGATGGACATAACGTCTGTGTGTACTGTTTAGGGGCCATACATCTTCAAGAAACTTGTGTCTTTTGTCATTCCTTTAGCCCTAGAGTGCTCCAGGAATTGAGGAATAAGCAGATACTAAAAGGCATGTTAAAACCTTCCTTCGAGGAAGACCTAGCCAGTTCTTCCTCCTCTGCTAGGTCGCAGTCTTCTAGAAAGGATAAGGGCAAAACCTTTAAAAGGCCTTCTCCAGCCTCACCTTCTGTCTCTGAACCTCCACAGAAGTTACCAAAATCGCAGTTGGCCACTGTCTCTTTGGATCCACTGTCTTTGGAGCCAATTGAGATTCTGGACACGGACCTTGCAGTATCGGCACCAAGTGCTTCGGTGCCGATCACTAGCAGTCCTCTTCGGAGCCGGTCTACAGACATTCCACCGGTCTCCTCAACTCTAAAATCACCTATATTGCAGAGAGCGAGGTCTCCCACACTGTCCTCCAGATCCTTCAGGAACTTATCTAAAGAAGACATTGAGAGAGTGGTGCTCATACTCCTTGCCTTGCCAAAATTTTTATCGGCTCCGACCATTTCGGTCTTGGAGCCGACTCCTGCTACCGATCCTGCTCTTTTTCCTCCTTCAACCCAGATTGGGTCTTTGGAGCCAATGTTGGCGGTACCGACTATAGTGGTGTCCTCGGCTCCAGCACCCCATGTGGTTGTCTCAGAGCCGAGCTCTGCTCTGACACTATTGGCGCCGTCCGAATTGTCTTAAGGTCCAAAGCTCTTTGGTCGGCCCCGAGGGGGACACTTGGAACCGAACCTCATTGGTGCCGAGTCTTCCTCTTGGTGCGTCAGCCCAAGTGAGCTCGGACCCTACATCATTCTCGAAGCCGATTCCTTTGGAGCCATTGGCATCTATGCTCCTTTTGGAGCCGGGGCTTCATTCAGAGCTGGAGGAATCAGTCTTCATGAGGATGAGGAACATGTTGGATAGTTCATCCATACCATATAGGAGTACCGATGCTATACTCCCTCAAGTGCCGACTACGGTCTCAGCATCCTCTCTCCCCCGGGATGGTAGAGACCCACAGCCTCAGGACCCCCATTTGGGTGGCCCCCGATCTTCCGAGACCTCCCCAGAAGACCCTACTGAGGAGCCCCCTTGGAAGAGATCATGTAAGAGGAAGTATGTAGACTCCACTGATGAGTCTGTCACATCTGACACTGACCTCAATGAGTCGGAGGGGTCCCCTAAGTCATCCTCTGAAGTTGTCTCCTTTGCATTTTGGAGATCCTCAGACAGAGAGGCGGCTGGCCCACCGTTACCCCATCTGATAAGGAGTCAGTGTACCTGAAGGCTTTCAGGTTTCAACCCTCAGCTTCATGGATGTCTTCTCCATTTGATGAATTACTGGATCTTGTGAGTCAGAAAGAATGGCAGACTTCTGATGCCGTGGAACCAGTCCCCAGGAGGCTGAATAAATTTCTTTCCGCCCCTAAAGACAAAGAATTTTTATCCAAGGGTTTACCTGTTGATGCCATGGTGGTGTGGCGGCGGCCACTAAGAAGGAGCTAGCAGAGACTACTACTTCTATCCATCCACCTAATAAGGAATCCTGAATGATGGATAGGTACGGGAAGCGTATCTTCTCTTCAGTGGCTTTTACACTCCAATCGCTGAACTATCTATCACATTTTACGAGACTTCAGAGAGATCTCCTAAAGGAGTTAAGAGATACACTTCAGGGTACCTCTACTGAAACAGTCCCATCTACAGTGTCGGCTCAGTTGGCTACTCTCACATCTATTGTTAACTCCTCCATGCAGCTGATTTCGTACGCAGCTGATGGTGCGAGTAGGGCAGCGGGTTCAGGAGTCTCCTTAAGGAGACATTCATGGATGCATCTATGCAACTTTGCTGACCTTTTCAAGTCTACATTCACCAATGCTCCTGTGGACGGATCCTCTCTTTTTGGACCCAAAGTGAAAGATACCCTCACCAGGTGTGAACAGGAAGGAAAGACTCTCTCTGCTGTGGGAGTCCGTTTTACCATTCCTTCTAGACCTTACTCTGAAGGTCAGAACAGCGGTAAAATGTGGTTCAAGAAATCACAGAGACCTTTCCAGGACACACAGGGTGATTCCTCCTTCAGAGGCAGGGGAGGAGGAAATAATAGTAGACGTTGCCCTAGAGGCAGGGGAGACCCACATAATCAGGGAGGTCGTGATTCCTTTTGTGACTGCCCCTATCAGCGTTCCTGATTCAGAACCCGACTGTGCGTCTCTGGAGTCGGTCTGGGGTTGCCTGTCCTTGTACCCAGAAGCCTGGCTAAATCTCACTTGAGACAAGTGGGTGCAAGACATTATCACCAGAGGTTACTCTATACCCTTTTCCCTTCCACCATGCCCTTCCAAAAGGATCCCAGATGTACCACCCAAATCACAGGGATCAATCGGCTATAGAGATAAAAAAGCTGCTATTAAAAAGAGTCATCCAAAAGGTCCCAGCAGACTAGACAGGATTCGGAACATACTCCAGGTACTTTTTAGTTCCAAAAAGAACAGGAGACTGAAGACCTATCCTAGACCTCAGCAGGTTAAACGAGTATGTAAAGAAGTCCAAGTTCCGAATGGTCACTCTACAATTCATACTCCCTCTGTTAGGGAGAGACAGCTGGATGTGCTCAATAGATCTCCAGGATGCCTACTACCACATAATGATGGACAAAGCATCAAAGAGCTACCTACGCTTCCGGCTGGAAGCCAATCATTACCAGTTTCTGGCGCTGCCCTTTGGTCTCACTACAGCCCCCCTGGGTGTTCACCAAGTGCATGGCAGTAGTCACAGCTCATTTGAGGTGTCAGGGAGTCCAAGTCTTTCCATACCTGGATGGTTGGCTCCTGACCGCCACCACCAGGCATCACCTAGTTCAATTTAGAGATTCCACAATCAAGCTCTGTTCCCAGTTGGGAATCACGATAAATTGGGAAAAATCCTCTACTTTACCCACTCAGTCTATAACTTTTATAGGAGCAAACATAGACACAGTCGCTTTGACAGCCAGACTACCTACAGACAGAATACAGAATCTTGCTTAACAAATTTACAGGATACTTCCCCTTCGAAGAGTCAAAGCGAAGGTGGTGTTGCAGCTTCTCGGAATTATGGCGTTGACCATAACCTTGGTACCTTTAGCAAGACTACATATGAGAATACTCCAATTGCTCCTGTCATCCCAGTGGTCCTTTCAGCAGTTGCCTTTACATCATCAGATTCTGATTACAGATTCTTGCAAAAAGGACCTACGCTGGTGGATTCAACCAAGTCATCTTACCACAGGAACTCACTTTGTACTACACCAACCCATTGCTACTGTGACTACAGATGCCTCTCAGATAAGTTTGGGGGCATTACCTTGGCAGGACTGTCCAAGGCACATGACAAGATCAGGAGGCCCATCTGCATATCAGTGTCCTAGAGATGAGAGTGGTGCTTCTAGCATTGCAAGCACTTCATGATTTCGTCCCTCTAGGGACGATAGCTATCCAGACCGACAACATGTCAGTGGTCTGGTATCTAAACAAACAAGGGGGGACCAGATCATACCTCTTATGTCAAGAGGCCCTGCGAGTTTGGAATTGGGTGATTTCTTCCCAACACTTTCTGATTGCAACGCACATCCCAGGGACTTCCAATGTGATAGCGGACAAGTTAAGCAGGGCAATATTGTTACCTCAGGAATGATCCTTGAACCAGAAAATAGCCCGTATGATCTTCCACAAGTGGGGACAACCCTGCTGCGACCTCTTTGCCAGCCCCATCAATACCAAATGCAGCACCTTTTTTCTCTCTCATCGCCCCTCTGGGAGAGTCTTTAAGAGATGCACTTGTCCACGATTGGCCCCCAGGACTCCTTTATGCTTTTCCTCCTTTTCCACTCATCCCCAAGGTCATACAGAAAGCAACGTTGTTGGGAAGTAAGATGATCCTCATCACTCCTTACTGGCTTCATCAGATTTGGTTCCCTTTTCTTTGGGCCTCACCTTTTAGACTATCCATGGACTCTGGACCCAGTGCCAGACCTCCTGACACACGTCAGGTTCTCTTCACCCCAGTCTCCACACTCTCAAGTTGACAGCATGGCTGCTCCAGTTCCGTCATTAGTCAGGCTTCATGGTCTGTCTCCAGCTGTAACTCGTATTATTACCTCTTCTCACAAGCCTTCGACTAGAAAATTGTATCACAGTAAATAGAAGAGATTTTCTAAATGGGCACACAACAGAGAAGATCCATTTACAGCTCCCATTGCTATTGTTCTAGAGTTCCTTTCAGAACTCTTTCACCGGGGTTCAGCGGCTGCTACACTCCGAGTTCAGCTAGCAGCAATATCTAATTTTCATGCTGGGATTAATGATGCCAGTCTTGTGTCTCACAAACTGTGCAAATCTTTTCTTAGGGGTTCCATGATGTTAAGACCTCCTGTGCAAGACCCCATTCCTCCTTGGGATCTGAATCTAGTCCTGTCTAGACTTACTCTGCCATCTTTTGAACCAGCCCATAGTTGTCAATTGAAATTCTGTATTGGAATCTTTCTGGTAGCAATAACTTCAGCCAGACGAGTTTTTGAATTACAGGCCCTGTCAGTTAAACCACCATATTTAATTTTTCACAAAGACAGGGTTTCTCTCCGGACCAATCCTTCCTTTATTCCTAAAGTCTGTTCTCAATTTCACTTAAACCAAACAATTGACTTGCCAGTGTTCTTCCCTAATCATTCCAATAAAGCAGAGTATACATTCCACCAATTGGATGTGCATAGGCAACTGCGTTTCTATATCCACAGGACCAAAGGATTTAGAAAATCAGAACAGCTGGTCGTTTCTTTTGCTGAGGCGAGAATGAGCTTGCCAATTTCCAAGGTTACACTATCGAACTGGATCTGTAGTTGTATCTCCTTTATTTACACTTCTCAGGGAAAGGAGTTACCCTTTAAAGTTAAAGCGCATTCTACCAGGTCCTTTTCTACTTCTGCTGCTTTCCAAGCCAGGGTACCTATTGATAATATATCTGCAGCAGCAACATGGACTACCCCTCATACCTTCATTTCCCATTATAAATTGGATTTAACTTCCAGGGGTAGAGCCTCGTTTGGTTCCATGGTACTCAGGAGTATTTTCCAGTGAGCCACCCATTCAAGATGCTAGGGACGCTGTCCCACACGTTATAATGGAGGTAAGATAGGACTACATAACATAAAGAAGTTATGTACTCAATATAACGTTCCATGTATGTAGTCCATCTCGCCAAACATTAATACGAACCCACCCACCAGCCCCCTTCCTGGAGGATCTGGAAACAGTTTTTCCTTTTCTACAGTGTTTTATACCATAAGGGTGCCTTTATTACGGTTTATTCTTCCGGACCTTTGTTCTTTTTCCTGTCTTACCCTGATAGACTAGTAGCAGACAAGATCTGGGGAATGTGCACATGCACCATGGGATACCTATTAGCCATGAGCCAATCAGAAGTTTTCAGGCTTTCTAAGCAGCCTAGTCGGAGCTGGGGATCGGCTCCAAACCCACACGTATTAATGTTCGGCGAGATGGACTACATACATGGAACGTTATGGTGAGTACATAACTTCTTTTTTACTGATCCATTGTTTATTTTTGCCAATTCAACCCATGGGTTGTTGGATCTGACCTTAGCACTGACTCTGAAGCTTCTTCGGTTCCAAGGCTCTGACTCTTCCTCAGCCATAATTCCATGTACTCCACCCTATAATTCAGATCTCATTTGCCTCTGAAGATTTCAGAGTTCTCTCAAGAACTCATCTCATGGTGTGTATTCTTTTCGGATTTCAACCTTTTCCTTCTTCCCTACTGGGAGATATATACTCTCTAATACAAATGCAACAGTTGCTTTGACCTGATCCCTCCACAGGGTCAATCACCAAGGGATGCTCTGGACCACATTTGGCCTCTGGGTGTTCTGTACGCCCCCCCTTATCTCTAATGAAGACATTCATCTAGAAAGCAAGACAGTGCAAAGTCAGGATGATCCTTCCTGCCTCCTTCTGGCCCTGACAGTCATGGCTCCCCTTCCTGTGGCCTCTATTAGTATACACCCCCATGGATGTAGGATCGTTATCCAAGTCTTCTAACTCGCATGGTTGGATTGCCTCAGCTGGATCAGTAGTCTGTGAAAGTAACTGCATGGTTTCTCTAGTTTTGACCATAGCTAGAGATGCCAGGCTGCCCCCTACAGTTTCCAAGATTATATCAGACGCCAACCACAAAAAAGGTATACCATAGCAAATGGAAGATGTTCTCTATTTGGACCATTTCTAAAGGACTGGACCTTTCTCAGCAACTTTTCCATTCATCTTAGAATTTTTATCAGAACTCTTTGACTAAGGCTGTAGTTATTTCAGCATCAAAGTGCAAATGCAGCTATCACTAACTTCCACATTGGCCATAATGGCTGTTCCATAGATTCCTAAAGATCTCCATTGCCTTTTTGAGAGGAGCTTTTCATTTACATCCTCCCATCAGAGCCCATTTCCTCTATGGGACATTACCATTATGCTTCAGGTTCTAACAACACCCCATCTGAACCTGCGGCCACAATAGATCAATGGAAAATATTTTTTGGAATAAGAGGCACTTTCATGCAAACCACGCTATCTGGTGTGAGTTTCTCTGAGAACTAATGAGTCATTTTTCCCTAGGATGACATACAAAGCAAACCTAGATGAGTCCGTAAACTTGCCAGTATTTTTTTCCCAGATACTCAAACAAAGGTGATTACATTTTACATATGTTAGATATTTGTCATCAACTCAGAAACCTTCACAGAAGAAAACAATTCAAGACATCTGATCAGTAGTTCATTGCCTTCTCAAAGCCAGAATTAGGTAAAGCTATTGGTAGTTACCCTTTCAAGATGGTTGCCAGACTGCATTTCCTTTTAAGTTTAAAGCTCATCTCACTAGAGCAATATCTGCTTCAAAAGCCCTTTCTAGAGGGCTTCCCATCGATGACATTTGTGCTGCAGAGACTTTTCTACAGTCCATAATTTTGTGTCTCATTATAAACTAGATGTGCAATTAGATCATGTTCTTCTTTTGGTTCCGCCATCCTCAGGAATGTCCTTCCCTGATACCACCCTTGGAACCAAACAAGCTTCAGAGTTGTTTCCAAAGTTAAATCCGACAACCCATGTGTTGAATTGCACAAAAGCGGACAACAATGGATCAATAAAACATGTTATAGTCAGATGTGCAAGCTCTTCTGATACATAAACATACTCTCTTTCACAAAAATGCTTGGGAATCTGTCCTGTGTGTTGGATCAGACAAAAGTAGACAACACTTTGTATGAAAGTTAGGTACTTACCATAACATTAGATGCATATTGTCTGATTTTCATCTGGTTTAACCTCCCTCCCTCCTTCCTCCTCCTTAAATTGACACGTATGACTTCTGGGTGACCAGGTGGGTACTACTCAACTCCCTGTCTATGTACAGACCTGTTCTGATTGTTGCTTTCTCTCTCCTTCTGTGTTTCATTTGCAACTATTATCATATTTGCTGTGTTGTACATTATTTTTGTTAGATGCAGGCAAACTCAATCTGATGTATTAGGGTGGATTACAGGGAATTATGGTTAAGGGAGGAATCAGAGCCCTGGAACCAAAGAAGATTCCGAGTCAGTGCCAAAGTTGGATCCAGTTGGATCTGACAACCCATGTGTTGAACTGGATGAAAATTGGACAGTAAGGATCTATCATTATGGTAAGTACATAACTTTTGATGTCCTTCAAGAATGCAACTGCAGTCATAACATGTGGGTTGTCCTGCCTCAGGCAGCCCTCGGTCGTCCGGATTCCATAGTCTGGGTCCGACGTCGGCTGATGTCGCATTCCTCTCCGACGTCAGAGCGGCTGGAGTATATAAGCATCAGCCGACGCCATTTTCTACAGTCTTTCTTGCCGCGCGGTGCCCGAAGCAGAAGCGGTTTGCAAGTGCCGGTCGGTCTGCTCCTGTATTCTACGTTACCGAAGTCATCAAAAAAAGCTAAGTACCCCGTTGGGGACCTTTTCTTGCCTCAGCCGATGTCAGAAATTACTGAAAAAGTTAACGATTGTCTTTTTTGTGGTAAACAAATACCTCATAAGGATTTCCACTCTTACTGCCTCCCTTGCCTGGGCCCAGACCACGACGTCTCGACCTGTGAAGCCTGTGCTCGCTTCAACAAGCGCACTCACAGGCGCCGGGTGGAGTTCGCTGAAGATTTTTTCAGCGATAAATTTGCTTACACCATGCCGTCGGATCTTCTGACATCGCAAACTCCTAAAAAGCGAAAAGACTGGGACCGACATTCTCGGCCCACGTCTACCACCGACTCCACGCCAAAACCTAGCGCGAGTGCTCCAGTTCCCTCTGAGACGGTCTCTCCACCGCTCCAAACCGAAGACACCGCATTACCGACGGCTCCGATTCCAGACATTACTCCGCCAGTTATAGATTTTCCTCCGGATACCGAAACCGAGGAAATGCCCGAGACCATTGCTGTGGACAAGGTCACTCTGGCAAGTGGAGCTGCCAGGCCTCCTATGGCCATGTCTATTAAGGCCTACACTAGGGCTAAGGCAGCCAGCAAAACAAAGCATATTACTGCTAAGTCCTTACCTCAGCTGACTCCGGAGACACAAATTATGTCCATGGCTGCTGATTTAATTTCCATGATTAGAGGTTCACAGGCCCATCCTGAGAGAGCATCCCAGCCTCCTCCTGATAAAAGGCCCCGGGTTGAACCCTCTGACCCTACTCCTTCAGATGAAGACTCTGAGGGCTCTGTCCACTCTGATAGCCAGGAACAGCTCTTCCAGACCTATGAGGACTCGGATGCAGAAGATTCCATCCCTTTGGCCTCCCCTCCTGAGGATATTTCCTTTGGGGAAGTTCTGCACACCATGAGGGAACATTTCAAGTGGCAAGGACAGGAATATTCTGATTCTAGGAAACGCCTTAGGACTTTCCTTAAGAAGCCTCAGCACAGGCCCTTAGCTATTCCTCCTGTACTTGATGTTCTGGATGATTTGTATTCTGACTCTAGTGCTACCCCTGATTCTCTTCCTCCTGCTCCAGCCAAGCCAGACAGGTATTACAGGGTCCCTGAAACTCATTCCCATTTATTCAGGGCCCATACTGCTGATTTGGAAACTATCTCACAGGGGCCTAAGGGAGTTTCAGCCTCCACCTCAAAAAAATCCTTTGCCCTCCAACAGGGAAGCGAGGTCATTAGAGAGATGGGGTAAAAAGGTTTACACATCCACTACCTTATCTATGAGAGCTTTAAATTGCCTTTTCATATGTTACAATATCAGGATTATCTCTTAGAAGATTTACAAAAACATTAGCTTCTCCTGTTCCTTTAGACAGGAAGACTTTGCAGGAAGTTGTACATAACACTCAGCAAGTAAGCAATCACTTCCTGCAGTGTGGATATGATGCACTGGAAGCTTCATGTAGGGCAGCTATGACAGGGGCAGTGATTCGTAGACATGCTTGGTTAAAAGATCAACCTCTACCAGTTCATGTAAAGCAAAGCTTCTGGATGCTCCTTTGGAAAAGAACAAGCTTTTTGGTGCAAATGCTAAGGATGTCTTAAAGACCATCGAAGAAAAAGCAAAATCAGTTCAGACTGTGAAAGATTTCCTCCAGGTCCAACCCCCCAGGTTCAGTAGGAATTGGCCTTCAAAAAACTGGTCCTTTCCTAATCCAGAAAAGTTTCAAAGGGGTAAGAACAGACGTGGCCGTGGAAGAGGCCAATACAGAGGCCCTTACAGGGGACGACAATGGCAGCCAGGAAACCAAAGAAGTGATGCAGGGGTTTCACCTGCCCAACAACTACAAACTCAATGACTTTCCTCTACTACCGCCTACCAGGGAACAACTAGAAGCTCCCTTGGGCGGGAAATTATCTCTGTTTGCAGAAAACTGGCACAGACTGACAAAGGACAAATGGATTTTGGACATTATAGACCGAGGGTACAGGTTTCATTTTCATACCTTACCAAGAAAACAAGACATGCCAAACCTACCACAAAATCAGAGGGCAGAGGCTATCAAGCAAATCACTCTGCTGACTCGAATGAAAGCAATAGAAAGAGTTCCACAACAAGAGAAAGACCAAGGGTTTTACTCAAGACTGTTCCTTGTTCCAAGAAAAGAATCTCAATGGAGACCAATACTGGACTTGTCCGCATTAAACACCTTTCTCATAGTACCAAAGTTCAAAATGCTGACTCTACAGCAACTCCTTCCCATGCTGGGCAAGGAGTTGTGGCTGATTACTCTGGACCTCAAGGAGGCATACCTGCATGTCCCTATCAGACACAGCTGCAGAAGATACCTCAGATTTCTTGCAGGGCCAGAGCATTATCAATTCTCAGCATTGCCATTTGGCTTATCTACTGCGCCCAGAGTATTTACAAAATGCCTGGCTTCAGTGATTGCTCATTGCAGGCTCCAGGGAATACAAATTTACCCGTACCTGGACGACTGCCTCATACAAGCAGACGACAAATTGATGTTGACAAAAAACCTGGATTATGTCATACGATTACTTCAAGCTCTGGGATACACAGTCAACTTCCAAAAGTCAAGACTGCAGCCATCCCAGCAAATAATCTTCTTAGGAGCCAAACTAGACACAGCTTCTCAGATGGCTTACCTGACAGAAGACAAGCAAGAGAAATTAGCTCATTACTTCAAAGGTTTAGCAAAACTCACCCAGATGACTGCAAGGAGATTCCTACAGGCCCTGGGTTACATGGCATCCTGCATTCTACTGGTTCCATTAGCAAAACTACACATGAGAAAGCTTCAATGGTACCTAAAAAGCATTTGGTCTCAACACAGCAACAACTTGGAGACAATCATACCACTCATTCCATGCCTACAAAAGGAATTCCTATGGTGGGCCTCAGTGAGCCAGGAAAACACAGGTATGTCATTCAAAAAACCACAGATAACACAGACCATGACTACAGATGCCTCAGACCTTGGATGGGGGGCGCACATGGAAGGCAGGTGTATACAAGGACAATGGTCTCCAAAGGAAACACATCTGCATATAAACCAAAAGGAAATGCTGGCAGTGATGCATGCCATCTAGGCTTTTCAACACCAACTCCAGCAAGGCCATTTAATGATACGGACAGACAACACCACTGTAATGTGGTACATAAACAAGCAGGGGGGCACCCACTCTTATCCCCTTTGCAGACTGACAATGCAGCTTTGGGAGAAATCACTGAGCCTAAACATCCAGTTACAATCCCAGTTTGTTCCAGGAAAAGACAATGTGTTGGCGGACAGCCTAAGCAGGAATTTCACAGATCCTCACGAGTGGAGGTTACATCCGAAGGCCTTCAGACAACTCACTTCGACATGGGGCAAGTCAGAAGTGGACCTATTTGCCTCTCACCTCAACCATCTTCTACCAAAATTTTGCACAAGGACATATCATCCAAAAGCTTGGAAAATAGATGCCCTCTCATTCAACTGAAACTGCCTAGCAATCTATGCATTCCCACCTCTACCACTGATGACCTCAGTATTACTAAAGATCAAAGCAGAGAAGCCCAAGGGAATCATAATAGCTCCGGATTGGCCAAGACAACACTGGTACCCACTACTACGGAGCATATGTCACACCAGGAGGCGGGCCCTTCCTCAGTGGCCTCTACTTTTGACTCAACACAATTTCGAAACACTGCATCCAAATCTTCAGACACTGCAACTAACAACCTGGGAGATCCCATAAATAACTCCAGCTTATCTCTCTCCAAGGAAGTTCAGCGGATACTAACAGAGGCTCGAAGACCATCCACCAGAAAGGTTTACTTAGCAAAGTGGAAAAGATTCAGCAATTGGAATACCAGCAAGGGACATGATGCATCATTGTTGAGCATCCCACTCATCTTGGAATATTTGGCAGATATGTTAAAGAACGGCCTCTCATATTCTTCCATAAAGATACATGCATCTGCTATTTCAGCTAGATACAACACTGTTCCTCCTGTTTTCTCACCCCTTACTAAGACAATTCCTCAGGGGAATCAAGAACATTAAGCCACCAAGAAAGGCCCCAGTGCCAGCCTGGGACCTCAATTTTGTCTTAGAAAAACTGACTCTGCCTCCTTTTGAGCCAGCAGCTTCAGTTGACTTGCAATTTCTCTCATGGAAGACAGCTTTCCTGTTGGCAATTACCTCAGCAAGAAGGGTTTCGCTGCTACAGGCCCTAATGGCAATACCACCTTTTATTATTTTCCACAGAGACAGGGTTTCATTAAGGACCAACCCTACCTTTATGCCAAAGGTGGTATCTAGGGTTTCTCTAAATCAAGCCATTCATCTGCCTGCTTTCTTCCCCAATCCTGAGAATAAGGGGGAAAGACTTTTGCATACCTTGGACATTCACAGACAACTTCGATACTACCTGGACAGAACCAAGGCCAGTAGGAAGTCTGAACAACTTTTTGTAGCTTACGCCCCTGCAGTCCAAGGAAAAGCAATTTCAAAACAGACTATTTCTAAATGGATTGGACATTGCATCAGATTCTGTTATTCCTTTCATGGAAAGACTGTTCCAGCCAATGTCAGACCACATTCCACCAGAGCTACAGCCATTCTTAAGAGGGGTGCCTACCAAGGACATTCTAGAAGCTGCTAAATGGAGCTCCGTGCATACATTCTCCAAACACTACAATCTCCCTCTATATTCCAGATCCAGAGCAGGCTTTGCTTCGGCAGTCCTGCAGGGTTTGATTGCTACACCATCCCTTTCCTAGAGCATACCTCCTCCCCCAGCTAAGCTATGGTATTCTACCCACATGTTATGACTGCAGTTGCATTCTTGAAGGACATAGTACAGTTTTGTACCTACCATAAATGTAGATGTCCAATAGACATGCAACTGCAGTCGGATTTTCCCTCCCTCCATACCCCTCTATGCCTAGGGTCCACTCCTATCCCTGCTATTCTTAGCTGGGGATATCTGTTATGGTGTATTTGTTTTATTGCTCATTTATTTGTCTGGAATCCTGTTTTTGTCTTCCAATTTGATTACAGCCTTCCTGGGAGGGCACCTGGCATCTGGGGCAAGAAACACTGAAGAAAATGGCGTCGGCTGATGCTTATATACTCCAGCCGCTCTGACTTCGGAGAGGAATGCGACATCAGCCGACGTCGGACCCAGACTTTGGAATCCGGCCGACCGAGGGCTGCCTGAGGCAGGACAACCCACATGATGTCCTTCAAGGATGCATCTGCAGTCTTTACAAATGGGTTGTCCTGTCGTCAGGCAGCCCTTCGGTCGGCCGGATTCCAAAGTCTGGGTCTGGCTTCGGCTGGTGTCGTACTTCACCCGACGTCATTGCGGCAGTCATTCGGGTATAAAGGCATCAGCCGACGCCATTTTCCTCAGTCTTTCTTGCCGCGTGGCGCCCGAAGCAGAAGCTGTTCGCAAGTGCCGGTCGGTCAGATCCAGAGATTACTACTACCGAATACTACTTCGAAGACTTCTATAAAGCTAAGTACCCCGTTGGGGACTCTTTCTTGCCTCAGCCGATGTCAGAGAAAGTTAATAACTGTTTATCTTGTGGGAAACAAATACCTCATAAAGATTTCCACTCCTATTGCATACATTGTCTAGGCCCAAACCACGACATAGCAGCTTGTCTAGCCTGTGCTTCTTTTAACCGACGAACGCTTAGACGTCGCTCGGACTTTGCTGAACAGATTTTCGGCTCCGATTTTGCCTACATTATGCCGTCGGATCCTCCGACTACGCAAATAACCAAAAAACACAAAGAAAAGGACCGACACTCGCGGTCCGCGGTTTCGGCCAAAACCACGGTTAAGCAAACCACGAGTGTCTCGGTTTCGGCCGAAACCGAGCAAGCGGTTCTTTCTTCAGCCGATAACTTGCTTTCTACCGAGACCTCTTCTAACCTGGTAGAAACGGCTTCTGAAATCCAACCTTCTGTTGCGATTTCACAGGATTTATCAGACACCATTCCCCTAGATATTTCTACCCCTACACGTGGAGCTGCTAGGCCTCCTCCAGCTATGTCTATTAAGGCCATTGCCAGGGCTAAAGCAGCCAAAGCATCAAAACCTGTGCCTGCCAAGCCCCCCTCTCACAGGCCCAGCACCAGCTCCCATATGCTTTCTTTGGCAGAGGATCTCATCTCTTTAATTTGTGGAGCCCAGCCTCATCCAGACAGGGCCTCTCTCCCTCCTCCAGAAAAGAGGCCTAGAGCAGAGCCCCTGAGCCAGTAACCACAGATGATTCCTCTGATGACTCAGAACATACAGACCCTCCTGAGGCTTCTTATTCTCCTTACGAAGACTCTGATGCTGAGGAGTCCATCCCTTCAGCCTCTCCTCCTGAGGAATTTTCCTTTGGGGAAACTTTGCATGCTATGAGGGAACAATTTCAGTGGCAGGGCCAAGATTTCTCAGACTCTAGTAAAAGGCTTAGGACCTTTCTACATTTGCCACAGCATAGGCCTTTAGCTATACCTCCAGTTCTATCTGTTGTTGATGATGCATTTAATGATGCTTGCACTGCTCCTGATACTTTACCTCCGGCTCCTGCTAAGCCCAATAGGTACTACAGGGTCCCGGACACTCATCACCACTTATATAAGGCTCCTTTTGCAGATCCAGAGACTATCTCCCAGGGCCCTAAAGCTGTAGCAGCTACTTCTTCTAAAACCCCTCCCTCTGAAAGGGAATCCAGGTCCTTAGAGATGGGGTAAAAAGTTTACACCTCTGCTACTTTGTCAGCTAGAGCTTTGAACTGCCAATTTCATATGATTCAATATCAAGAGTTTATGCTTGACCAGTTGACTAAAAAGCTGTCCTCTGAAGAATCTTTAGATAAAAAGTATGTTCAAGAAATGTTACATAACATACAGCAGGTTAGTAACCATTCTTTAAAATGTGGCTATGATGCACTGGAGGCTTCCTTTAGATCAGCCATGACTGGCACAGTTTATCAGGAGACATGCATGGTTGAAAGAACAGGCATTACCAGACCATGTCAAATCTAAGCTTTTGGATGCACCTATGGACAAGGTCAATTTATTTGGTGCCCCCGCACAGCAGGTACTAAAAAAGATGGAAGAGAAAGCAAAATCTGTGCAAACAGTGAAAGATTTCTTACAAGTTCAACCTCCAAGGTTTAGCAGGAACTGGCCTCCAAGAATTGGTCCTTTCCGGACTCCTCTAAGGCACAAAGAGGCAGGAATAGGCTCTAGAGGCAGGAACCAATCCAGGGGTGCCTACAGGGGTTGCCAGTGGCAGGGTAACAACCAACGAGGCACGGATACAGCCACCACCACTACAACAACTCAATCACAGTGACTTGGCGGTGGCACCGCCTACCAGGGAACAACTAGAAGCACCCTTAGGCGGAAAGCTAACATTATTTTCAAGAAACTGGCACTGCATTACAAGAGAAAAGTGGATTTTGCAGACTATAGACAAAGGTTACAGGTTCCATTTTCATACACTACCAGGAAAGAGAGGAATGCCAAACCTACCACCTTCTCAAAGGGCAGAAGCTCTAAAACAAATATCTCAATTATTAAGAATGAGAGCTGTGGAAAAGGTACCATTTACAGAGCAAGGGAAGGGATTTTACTCCAGGCTCTTCCTGGTACCAAGAAAGGAAAACAAATGGAGGCCTATTCTAGACCTGTCCGCTTTAAACACATTCCTCATTGTTCCAAAATTCAAAATGCTGACCCTACAGCAGCTTCTTCCCATGCTGGGCAAGGAGTCTTGGCTGGTAACTCTAGATCTCAAGGAGGCATACCTGCACGTCCCCATAAGACCAATTTGCAGAAGATACCTCAGATTTCTTGCAGGATCAGAGCATTATCAATTCTCAGCACTGCCCTTTGGCTTATCTACTGCGCCCGGAGTGTTCACGAAATGCCTGGCATCAGTAATCGCTCATTGCAGACTTCAGGGAATTCAAATCTATCCCTACCTGGACGACTGCCTGATACAAGTGGACAACAAAAACAAACTAACAGAAGACTTACAAAGAGTCATCTACCTGCTGCAAGCCCTGGGATATACAGTCAATACAAAAAAGTCAAGGCTGATTCCATCCCAAAGAATAACCTTTCTGGGTGCAGAATTGGACACATCAAAACAAATGGCATTTCTAACTGCAGAAAAGAAAGAGCAACTTCCTCTCTACTTCTTGGCATTAACAAAGCAGAGCCATCTAACTGCAAGAAAAGTGCTACAAGCTCTAGGCTTCATGGCATCCTGCATAATACTGGTCCCTCATGCCAGGCTGCATATGAGAAAGCTACAGTGGTACCTAAAGAATTTGTGGTCTCAGCACAAGCACAGCCTAGAAACCAAAATTCCAATGATCCCATGCCTGAAGCAAGAGTTCTTATGGTGGGCTCAGGCCTGTCAATCAAACACAGGACTGCCCTTCTGCAAAAGTCAACCAAGACAAACCATCACGACAGATGCCTCAGACCTCGGTTGGAGGGCACACATGATGGGCAAGTGCATTCAAGGCCTATGGACTCAAGACCAGCTGCATCTGCACATAAATCTAAAAGAAATGATGGCAGTAAAATTGGCAATCCAGGCATTCAGACCTTTTCTCCAAGAAGGCCAGTTGATGATAAGGACAGACAACACCACAGTTATGTGGTACATCAACAAACAGGGAGGCACACACTCATACCCTCTATGCCGGCTGGCACTGGACCTATGGGATGTGGCTCTGAGCTACAACATTCAGTTACAGGCAATTTATGTACCAGGGAAGGAAAACATTCTAGCAGAATTCTAGCAGACATATTAAGCAGAACTACAACAGATGCCCACGAATGGATGCTGCATCCGGACATCTTCAAAACCATCACAAGAGAATGGGGATTACCACAAATAGACTTGTTTGCATCCCCATTCAATCACCAGTTGAAGAAATTCTGCACAAGGACTTACCACCCACTTGCTTGGAAGGTGGACTCCCTATCCTTCAGTTGGAAAAGCCTGACAGCATACGCATTCCCACCACTTCCTTTGATGCACAAGGTGCTTCTCAAGATCAAAGAGGAACGTCCGAGGATCATTCTGATAGCCCCAGACTGGCCAAGACAACATTGGTATCCACTGCTGAGGAGCATGTCCCAGGAACAAATATGGACACTGTCCCTGATCCCATTACTGCTGACACAGAACAACTACAACATCCTGCATCCAAACCTAAAAACTCTGCAGCTAACTGCCTGGAACATTACATAACAGCAATTAACCCAAATTTATCCCAAAGGGTTAAAGACATAATCCTGGAGGCTCGTAGACCTTCAACAAGAAAGAATTATGCAGCAAAATGGAAAAGATATCTCATCTGGAGTACTGCAAAGGGCCAAGATGTGACACTGGTGAACATAGCCAACATCCTGGAGTACTTGGCGGAGCTCTTTCATACAGGCCTGTCCTATTCCTCCATCAAGATACATGCATCAGCTATTTCAGCAGAATACAGCTTGGATCCTCCTGTCTTCTCGCATCCTCTGCTCAGACAGTTTCTGAGAGGAATTAAAAATGTAAAACCTCCCAGGAAACCTCCATTGCCGGCATGGGACTTGAACTTTGTGCTAGAAAAACTGACTGTACCTCCTTTCGAACCAGCAGCTACAGCAGAATTGCAATACTTATCCTGGAAGACTGCTTTCCTGCTGGCAATAACTTCAGCAAGAAGGGTCTCTGAACTACAGGCATTAATGGCAGTACTACCCTTCCTGATCTTCCATCAAGATAGAGTGTCCTTGAGAACAAACCCTACATTTATGCCTAAGGTGGTATCCAGAGTCTCTTTAAATCAGGCTATCCACCTTCCTACATTCTTCCCCAATCCACAGAACAGGGGAGAAAAGCTCTTGCATACATTGGATGTACACAGACAATTACGCTACTACCTGGACAGGACAAAAAACAATAGAAAAACTGACCAGCTTCTGGTAGCATATGCAACAGGAAAGGAAGGAAAACCAATTTCTAAACAGACAATCTCCAAGTGGATAGGAAATTGCATTAGATTTTGTTACTCCTACCATGGAAAGAAAACTCCAGAGAACATCAGGCCTCACTACACAA